>NC_048298.1:256732317-256871446 GCF_013100865.1 Trachemys scripta elegans | reverse complement strand
GGGGGGGGGGGGGGGGGGGCGGGGGGGGGGGGGGGGGGGGGGGGGGGGGGGGGGGGGGGGGGTTTGGCATCGCAGCGCTCCGCGGAGAGGGGTGGTGTCGCGGTGCTGAGGGTCTGTGTTATAGCGGCGCTATGGAGGGTGGCACTCTTATTTTGCTTGGAGCGGCAAAAAAGTTAAAGCCAGCCCTGATTCCTGTGATCTCAGCACACTAGCGTCATGAACCTTTCCAGTGTTTCCCATGTTTACATTAGTGAATCTGCCTCCATGGTCCACCAAGACTTGCAGAATGAGTCAATAGTAACTTTTTGGTTCAGATACACACTTCCCTCTTGCAGTGGGAAAAGTATTGGGATATGGATTCTATCAATGGCCCCTGCACAATTTAGAAATTCCATCCTCTCTAATCCTGCTATTATTTCTGGAATTTTTCTTATGGCAAACACCATAGTGTTAAATGCCTCACAAATCTGCAAAACCATGACGTTGACCAAGACTTTCCAATCCCAAAGTGGTTTGTAATGGACCTAGAGCTATCTGGTGTAGCTAGCTTCCACAGAGCATTAGCCACCTGCTTCTCAACTGGTATAAGTTCTCTGAATCAAGTGTTCTAGCACTGAGGTTTGGTGCAAACTCCTTGCACAATTCCGTAAACATCTGCTTCCTCATACAGAAGTTCTGCAGCCACTACTGGTTATCAAAAGTTTCCAAAAAAAAATGTGATCCCACCATACCATGCTGCTTCTCCTGAGCCAGTAGCAATGGTCCACCCAAAGCTATACCATGGCAGTGTCGGCATTCACCATATCTGTACCATGATAGCAGAATGAATTGTCATTCTCCCTCAAGGTTAGCTGTCTTCAATGTGTCAGAAATTTCTGCCCAAATTCCATCCAGCATCTCACTAATCACCTGCTCCACTGCAAAAACATCAGACCTGAAATAAGGAGCTGGAGCAGAACCAGATCATCATCCAATTGCTGATTGTTTTCCACCTAGTTTGGCAGGGAATAATAATGAGGGGTGATGTGATCAGGTACTGCCATTTGCACATATGTGGAGGTGAGAGACTGTACTAACAACACACAGCAAAACAGTTCCTAGAATGCCTCCCTGCCCTCACAGAACTCTGGGATATCATCCCAGAAGTGATAATGCTAACATCACGTAACAACAGTGGCAGTGTGGATGCGAGTATACACATGTACACTGCATTATAGCCGTGTCCAGCACAGCATAATGTGGACACACAGTGTGAGGTTAGGGGGGTGTCCAGTACTTGCATATGTGCACAAGTATAGACGTAACCTTAACAAGTGTCTGTCATCTTGGTATGAAACATTTACACCACACTCTTCCAGGTATATAATGGAGAGACCGGTTACTTGTCAGTACTTTGCTTTTACTCTGTTCAAGCTGCACTAAGGATCACAAGAGCTTATAAAATGATTTCCTTTGAAATCTTCAATACTTGTTTGTTCAAACTCAAAAGACCCATTCTACATGTGCACAAATCTTCTCAGATTGAAATACACCTCTACCCCAATATAATGTGATCTGATATAACACAAATTCAGATATAACGTGGTAAAGCAGTGCTCCGGGGAGGAGGGGGAGAGCGGGGGGGGGGTTGCACACTCTGGTGGATCAAAGCAAGTTAGATATAACACGGTTTCACCTATAAGATAAGATTTTTTGGCTTCCGAGGACAGCATTATATTGAGGTAGAGGTGTATATTTAGTCACAGTTTATTCTTGTTTTTTGGGGGGGGAAACTTTAGATAGAAAGATAGAAAGAACAGGGTAAAAGCAAAGCACTTATACTTTATATTACTTTATTATTATATACTTTACTATGAAAGTTAGGTAAGATCCATGCCTGAAAAAAATCCAAGGAACCAAATAGCCTTTATGGCCCTAGCCTTTATAAGCAATGTTAGCATTAATATAACATGCATCATGAACAGATGAAAAATATGGCATCTTTAGGATGATATAGGGAAGAATAATATATTAGAATAGTAACTTGGAAGCAATGAAACTATTAATATGACAAATTGTGATACAATTTATACAAACTTTCATCCTCTGTATTTTGTGACTTCTCATAAGAAAAGCTCTTGAACTAAATATATATTGTGGCACATTGATACATATATCCATTTGATCATAGAAATCACTTTTATATCTAACTATTAGTTCTTTCTAACAGAATAATTATGATGTCACTAGCATTTCTATAGGTCAGAAATATTAATTCACAGCACATTTTAAGTTGTAGTAGTGAATGGAGAGTATAAAGTGTACAAAGCTGTGTATATTGTGTAGGTGGAATTCTAAGACATCCATAGCAGAGAAATGTATAACATGATCCAATAGCTGGAAGTTGAAGCGGGAAATTCAGACTGGAAACACGGCATTCAATTTTAGTGGTGAGAGTCATTAACTATTGGAACAATTTATCAAGGATCTTGGTGGATTCTTCTTTGCTAACAATTTTAAAATCAAGATTGGATGTTTTACTAAAATATATGCTCCAGGAATTATGTTGGGGAAGGTCTATGGCCTGTGCTATACAGGAGGTCAGACAAGTTCAAAATGGTCCATTCTGGCCTTTGAATCTATGTATTTAAGGCTTTTAAAGTTAATACTCACATTCTATGTCTGATTCTCACAAGCATAACTTGTAATTTAATATTGGTTCATGTGAATAATAAGTGTTAAACATTAAATATAATTCCTGAATATACTTGTCATTAATTAGATTTATGTATAATCCATACAAATTACTTCAGTTTCCTGGTTTTCTTCACACTCTACAGTCATCCATCAGAAAAGTACTTTTTGACAGCTATAAGTAAACACACAATACCAATCATAATTCAATAGGCAGCACAGGCTCAAGTGAGTCTCTCTCTAAATATTCCCATTTCAATTTCTAGTGGATGCTTTTCATTTTCCCCATATTCTTTGTGCTCTGTGGTGTCCCAAGGGTTTGTCTTTGTCTCCTGTTCTTCTTCCTCTATCTTCTGGGGTATTTTATTGAAAGCTTTAACTTAGGCCAGGGGTCGGCAAACTTCCACATGCAGCCCATCAGGGTAATACGCTGGTGGGCACTGAGATATTTTGTTTACATTGACCATCCGCAGGCACTAGCCCCCGCGACAGACAGTGGCCAGGGTTCACCGTTCCTGGCCAATGGGAGTTGAGGGAAGCGACAGACCACAGGAATTTGCTGGCCACCGCTTCCCGCAGCTCCCATTGGCCAAGAACAGTGAACTGTGGCCACTGGGAACTGCAGGGAGGCTGTGCCTGAGGATGGTCAATGTAAACAAAATGTCTCACGGCCCGCCAGCATATTACCCTCATGGGCCATGTCTGGAAGTTTGTTGACCCCTGCTCCTAGGCCATCAGTTATGTGGATGACACCTAACTCTGCACCTACTTTGACTCATTCTCTGATCCACAGATCGGCAACTTTTGGCACGCGACTCACCAGGGTAAGCACCCTGGTGGGCCGGGCCAGTTTGCTTACCTGCCACAGCCACAGGTTCAGCCGATTGCAGCTCCCACTGGCTGCGGTTCACTGCTCCAGGCCAATGGGGTCTGCAGGAAGCGGCGGCCAGTACATCCCTTGGCACATGCTGCTTCCCGCAGCCTCCGTTGGCCTGGAGCGGTGAACTGCACCCAGTGGGAGCCGTGATCGGCCGAATCTGCAGCCGTGGCAGGTAAACAAATCATCCCGGCCTGCCAGAGTGCTTACCCTGGCAAGCCGCGTGCCAAAGGTTGCCTATCCCTGCTCTGATCCCTCTATCTGCTTTCTTTCACTTTGTCAGATTAACACTATATATTCTTTTAACTTAGTGCTTTAAAGGAAGAAGTTCTCTTTCAAGCTAAAATGCCCACTTTATCTGTCTCTACCTCCAGTCTAATTTGTTCAAGAAATTTCGGTCTTGATTCTCTTTTCACTTCACCAAGATTCACACTTTTTTATTTCCTCCTCTTCAATAGAGTTATTCCTGCTTTAGATCAAGAAAATGGAACAGAGAATCAGACCCTTTATTTGCTCTCAATATCAGAAATCTAGGAGTCATGATTGTTCTTTAATTTGCTTTAATATCTAATATTTCTTTAATAACTAATTTCATATATAATGAATGAATATATCTACTGTATCTAATATTTGATTTATATAATCTCCCTTGTGTGCTTCCCATACTCCCTAATGTGTCCATTGCACCAATGGTCTGCTCTGGGGCCTGCAGCACTTCCCAGAATCTCCTCCTACCTCCAGCCCTGACCGTGGCACACTCCCTCCTACCCTTACATCAGGGCTTGTGAGGAATTCCTCAGATGATGCTTTCATTCTAAATTGGTGTAGCATACACATAAAGAAGAAGTTGAACCAACTTCGCAAATTACATTATTTTATACTGCCTCTAGGCCAATTTGCATTCTTTGATTCATGGCCACTGAAAAAACAATTTCTAACGCATGACATATTATATATGAATATGATCCACTGACTTTGAGTGCAAAAGAGTCTGAAGTTGATTCAGTATATACACTGAAGGAGCAGAAATAGAGTGTAGCAAGAAAGTCAGCTGGAAGGAGGATATAAGAAAATGTAAGTTAACGTAAGCCAGTCACCTCTGCTTTAACTTTTTGCACTCAATTCTGGCTGTTGGCATATAAGTTACATAAACTGAAGCTACATCTTCTCTGGGGGGGGGGGGGAAATCGATTTAAGATACGCAAATTCAGCTACGCGAATAGCGTAGCTGAATTCGATGTATCCAAGCCGACTTACCCCGCTGTGAGGACAACGGCAAATCAACCTCCGCGGTTCCCCCATCAACAGCGCTTACTCCTACCTGCACTGGTGGAGTACAAGCGTTGATTCGGGGATCGATTGTCGCGTCCTGACGAGACGCGATAATTCGATCCCCGAGATATTGATTTCTACCCGCCGATTCAGGCGGGTAGTGAAGATGTAGCCTTAGGCAACTTTATATGCCCTTACACGTCAGTAGTATGTAGATCTAAAGCAGAGGTCCCCAAATAGGGGGGTATGGAGGAACACTTAGGGGGGCACGGCAGGGGCTGGAAGGGAGGGCCACCCAGCCCTGCGCTGCTCCCAACTCTGCTTGGGCCCACCCCCAGCCACCGTCCTGCCTCCTGGCCCCACACTCGGTGTCTCCCCGACCCTTAGCCCCCAACCGTGGCCTGGCTGTGGCACTTCACCTGGCACTAGCTCCATGGGGCACAGGGGGGAGCATGGACAGGGGTAAGGGCAGGCACAACCCTCAAAAGTTTGGGAACCACTGGTCTCAAAGATTTCTCAAACACCAAATTGCACACCGGGGGGAGGGATAGCTCAGTGGTTTGAGCATTGGTCTACTAAACTCAGGGTTGTGAGTTCCATCCTTAAGGGGGCCACTTAGAGATCTAGGACAAAATTGGTCCGGCAAGTGAAAGCAGGGGGCCTTTCAGGGTCCCTTCTAACTTTATGAGATAGGTACATCTCTATATGTTATCACTTCTGAATATAAGGGCTATATCCACAGAGGGGATTCAGTGTTGCAACACCTAACTTTTAGGTGTCCTGCAACCCAAAGAATCCACAGTCCCAAGGTAGGAGCCCTGGTTTCCTATACCATGGCCAGACAACAATTCAGAAATGCCGTGGGATAAGCAGCTAGCTGCCTAAGTTAGTCAATAGGAAACACCGAGTAAGGTGACTATCTACACGTAGGATTAATAGCAATGGATCATCTCCTGGAGTTAGGCATTTAATCCAAGCTAACCCTTTTTCATAAAAAAAAAAAGGTGATGGTGAAACCTTCTCCTCCCATATATGGGAATGGCCTAGTGGTTAGAACATAAGAATGGCCGTACCGGGTCAGACCAAAGGTCCATCTAGCCCAGTATCCTGTCTACCGACAGTGGCCAATGCCAGGTGACCCAGAGGGAGTGGACCAACAGGCAACAATCAAGTGATCTCTCTCCTGCCATCCATCTCCATCCTCTGACAAACAGAAGCTAGGGACACCATTCCTTACCCATCCTGGCTAATAGCCATTAATGGATTTAACCACCATGAATTTATCCAGTTCTCTTTTAAACACTGTTATAGTCCTAGCCTTCACAACCTCCTCAGGTAAGGAGTTCCACAAGTTGACTGTGCGCTGCATAAAGAAGAACTTCCTTGCATTTGTTTTAAACCCGCTGCCTATTAAACATTCACCCTGGCTGTGGGAGACCCAGATTCCAATTCCCACTCTGCCTGATTTAGAGGACCGACTTAAATCCAAGTGCACTAAAGAAGGGCTTGTGGGTCTCTCTCGATCTTTTCTGTTAAAACTGTCCTACTTTATATAAAAAAATTAAATATTGGGCCATAAAAAGTAAGAATGCACTAATCACCAGATTGTAGTTACTCACTTGGGAGTCCCAGGTTTGAGTCACTGCTTCAGTGGCAATTGGATGCTTAAGTCTGATGTCTGATTTATTCGGGCCTATTTTGACTGTTTCATTACATGCCCAACATACGTCAACTGGATTATACTGGTGGGCAGTTACCTATCTGGTCTCATCCAATATCTTTAGCTCCGAAATAGCAGAAATGTTGTTCTTGCCTGCTGGTGAACTATATGGGGATAGGCTAATACCATGTAGTACTATTAAGACTTCACTGTGAACTGTTTATGTCTGAAATTTTCTGTGGAGGCATTATATTTTTAAGCATTGTCAGTGGGGGGTCCAAGCTGTTTCTAGCTGACCTGATGTTATTGAGGTTTCCTGAGACATCAGTCCTCCTAGTGTTCCTGAAATGCCACACAGCAGCCACACATCCTTGTGACCATTAGGGACAACCTGACCCTAAGTACTTAATCATTTCTAATCAATTGTCTCAATATTTTTCAATGAACTTATAATTTTTCGCCTGGCCTTTCAAAAATAGTGTACTTGCAGTGGAGGAGGATGGGTATAAGAAAACAGATCTTAATTTCATACTTCAAAAAAAAAAAAAAAAAAAAAACCAACCACCACCACCACCACCAACAAAAACAACAACCCATAGATGACATCTACTGTAAGTAAAACTTTTAATTCTATCCAAGGAACCTTGATTGTGTCATTTTTAATCATGTTTTGTTTCTAACACCAAATGGCAAAACACCGGAAATTCAAAGCAAAGGTCTTCAACCATACCTTATCCTATTGTGAAAAGGAAAGCAGGACTATTATATGACTGCAAGATAGTCCACAAAACCAAGCACGATAACGATAATTAAAATGCTTACATTAGAAAAGAATCCTTATTAACGTTACCTAACTGGGGGAAAAATGAGTCAGAGTTAAACAGACTTATGAAATATGACATGCCTCAGGAATTTACTGCAATATACACAACTAACCAGATTTTAGTTGGCATATTGCACTACAGTCCATGTCTAACTTTTTCTGCTTTTTCCAACAACATTCTCCTGCTATCGTCTGAATTAGCAACTTTTAGTCCATCCTTTGCTAAATAAAAGATTGATGGTAATTTCATTCCTGATTCCTGGTTTTCTGATAACTCTGTTCCTGCACTACTTTATTTGATCTGGTATGTTTGTTCAAAATTCAGTTTTATGAGAGATTTACATTTTGTAAATAGCCTGCCCATTGAAAAAATGTGGCTGCACATTTTGTAATCTTATTAACATTGACAGGTTTCAGAGTAGCCGCTGTGTTAGTCTGTATCCGCAAAAAGAACAGGAGTACTTGTGGCACCTTAGAGACTAACAAATTTATTTGAGCATAAGCTTTCGTGGGCTACAGCCCACTTCTTTGGATGAATAGAATGGAACATATATTGAGGATATATGTATATATATACACACACACACAGAGAGCATGAACAGGTGGGAGTTGTCTTACCAACTCTGAGAGGCCAATTAAGTAAGAGAAAAAAAACTTTTGAAGTGATAATCAAGATAGCCCAGTGCAGACAGTTTGATAAGAAGTGTGAGAATACTTACATGGGGAGATAGATTCAATGTTTGTAAAGTTTGTAATGGCTCAGTGTTCTCCTACTGGTTTTTGAATGTTGTGATTCCTGATGTCAGATTTGTGTCCATTTATTCTTTTGCGTAGAGACTGTCCGGTTTGGCCAATGTACATGGCAGAGGGGCATTGCTGGCACATGATGGCATATATCACATTGATAGATGTGCAGGTAAACGAGCCCCTGATAGCATGGCTGATGTGATTATGTCCTATGATGATGTCACTTGAATAGATATGTGGACAGAGTTGGCATCGGGCTTTCTTTCAAGGATAGGTTCCTGGGTCAGTGTTTTTGTTCAGTGGTGTGTGGTTGCTGGTGAGAATTTGCTTCAGGTTGGGGGGTTGTCTGTAAGCGAGGACAGGTCTGTCTCCCAAGATCTGTGAGAGTGAGGGATCATCTTTCAGGATAGGTTGTAGATCTTTGATGATGCACTGGAGAGGTTTTAGTTGGGGGCTGAAGGTGACAGCTAGTGGTGTTCTGTTATTTTCTTTGTTGGGCCTGTTTTGTAGGAGGTGACTTCTGGGTACTCATCTGGCTCTGTCAATCTGTTTTTTCACTTCAGCAGGTGGGTATTGTAGTTTTAAGAATGCTTGATAGAGATCTTGTAGGTTCTTGTTTCTGTCTGAGGGATTGGAGCAAATGTGGTTGTAGTTTAGAGTTTGGCTGTAGACAATGTATCATGTGGTGTGTCCTGGATGGAAGCTGGAGGCATGCAGGTAAGTATAGCAGTCAGTAGGTTTCCGGTATAGGGTGGTATTTTATCTTGATTATCACTTCAAAAGTTTTTTCTCTTACTTAATTGGCCTCTCAGAGTTGGTAAGACAACTCCCACCTTTTCATGCTCGCTGTGTGTGTGTATATATATATATATATATATCCTCAATATATGTTCCATTCTATTCATCCAAAGAAGTGGGCTGTAGCCCACGAAAGTTTATGCTCAAATAAATTTGTTAGTCTTTAAGGTGCCACAAGTACTCCTGTTCTTTTATTAACATTGAGTTACATTGCTGAATACTGTGTGTTTGACATGTGCAAAACCAACTTAAACTGTTTTAGCCAGTTTTTGTTTTTTGGTCTATCAGCTTCATTTCAAATTGACATACCAAGTAAATGACTTCCATTGAAATGTGTTCACTTTTAATGAACATGGCATGGTTCAAGCTTTTAGTGCAAATACTTGTGAAATGTGCACATTAAACTCACATGCTTGAATATTCACCAAAAGCAAATTTCCATTGTATATGCCATAGCAATTCAAGCTAACCGACATGACACAAGTGATTAATTTTATCATATGTAAAATTTGTAACTTATGGTGTATTTGTAACTTATGAAAGTCATGTGACAATGGTAATAAAACACAGAAAGAATAAACCAGTCTAAAATGGAAGAAGAAACTTTATTAGAATAAGGAGAACAGAATAATCCCCAAAGCTACTCTGTTTCTCTCTGATTTCCTGCAGAGCTCCTGCCTAGAACATCCCCCTCTCTTTGGTTTCCTGATACAGTCTTAAAGAAATAGTGCACAAATATTGCTCACAGTATTACTTTTATTGAAAATTTGCACCACTGTGGCCCACGTTGAAACAACTATATTCATGCAATGTGGGTTTTAGTCTTGTGTACTTATTTAGGACAAAGAACACAGGCACAGAATGGAGATTATTGAATGACTGTAGAGTTATCTTAACATAGCAACTGCATTTACACAAATGGAGCCTTGGTTGCAATATGGTGTCTCAAAAAGAGCAAATGCTACTGTTTTAGAGATTATACTTAATATTAAGTATTCATACAGAAGTATTTTTCAAAACAGTGTTCTGTCAGTGTGTCACCTTTCATGTCATGTGAACTAAACTAAATGGGTGTCAAGGCGCTGTTTCCAGACATACTGAATTCTGTTGATCGATATTTTATTAAAAACAAATCTCACTCATTTTGATACAGAGTTGTGTATGGTAATGTGAGAGGATACACGCCCAAATTCTCCTCACTCAGGGTTCATTAACACCTCCTTTGTCTCCCTAGACAGGCTTCCAATTAGCAAGGACCTTACAATATTTTCTTGAAGGAAGAGAGACTGCTGAAGTCTAGCAGCAGCTTTTTCTTGAATCTTTAAGTTGCCAGTTGAACAACAATTAGAGCTTCTTTTTATGAAGAGTTTGTATATTAGCTAGTTTCCATCTTATGAACTGCTGAGTTCCCTCAACTCCTACTGTAATTTTTGTACTTCTGTAATTTTTATGAGCATCCTCAGGACAGATGGAAAAATGTATTATTAAGTAAAATTTAATACATTTAAATTTAATGTATTAAATAGGCTAGAATAATACTTTGTTGCTGGCTAGCAAAATATAGAACAGTTAATTATGAAAATATTCTTATTTTTAAGAAAGTTACTGTTTGATTCCTAAGTTTGCTTTTTCATTGCATTAGGCCAGTGGTTCTCAACCAGGGGTATGTGTACCCCTGGCTGTACTCAGAGGTCTTCCACACGGTACATCAACTCATTTAGTTATTTGCTTGGTTTTACAACAGGCTACATATAAAACACTAGCGAAGTCAGTACAAACTACAATTTCATACAGACAATTTGTTTATACTGCTCTGTCTACTATACGATGAAATGTAAGGACAATATTTATATGCCAATTAATTATTTTATAATATATGGTGAAAATGAGAAAATAAGCAATCTTTCAGTAATAGTGTGCTGTGGCACTTTTGTATTTTTATGTCTGATTTTTGTAAAATTTTAAGTGAGGTGATACTTGGGGATACACAAGACAAATCAGACTCTTGAAAGGGGTACAGTACTCTAGAAAGGTTGAGAGCCACTGCATTAGGCCACTTATACCATATTTCTGTCTCTCATAAATATGAAATAATTAAATACATTAGCTTGCTTTCTGCAGAAAATATTTTAATAAACATTTGAAAAGTTCTTGTTGTTCCTCTTATTGAACTTTTTTGTTTTGGTTTGGTTTATTTTTTTGTCATATTGTTATAATTTACCTTACTTCATCTGAAAGGTAATTGTATTTCTCAATATGGAATCTTTTATGTAGTGCCAGATATTCTTTCACTGCTAGAATAATTACATTTGCTATATTCCCTTAAATACTTGTCATTGCTTATATACATTATTTGACTTTATCTCAGTATCAGAACTAGACATATGTTTCAGAATGAATTCAGTTTAAATGCAAATTCAATTTTCTAGCCCTGTATACATCTATTATTGTCAGATAACTTCAGGGACAAAATGTTCTCTATAAAATGTCTTTAGTTCTCTTCTCTCTCTCACACACAAAACCAGTTATGTGTTCTAATCTTAGAGCATTAATTCAGTCATTACAGACCCTTCTGTGACTGATTTATTGTTACTGTTTTGATGAGAGATAAAGTTAAGCTTTTCTTTTTTGAGTACAATTATTTCTGAAAAGAGGTTACTTGAAATGTACACAGCTTGCAGTTAGCCTGATGTTAGCCAGATGCAACTTCAGTTAGTCTGTGGAAATTTTAACATTGAATTCAAAGGGAACAGGATATGGGCTTTTGTAGAAAGTGTTGTAGAGGAACATAAACAGAAGACAAAATTATAACTCCCTTTAAAATGAAGCAAAGAAATGACACATATTAAATTCCTAATCTTGAAAACAGTCACATAAATGAATAACTTTATATGTATAGCTTTGTTGCATTCAATGAGACCATAAAAGTGTTTGTGGAATCCAGGCCTAAGAGTGAACATAACTTGAATTTCACATCCTTACTTTGTGGATAAATGAGGATGAACTGATACAAAGCAGGGATCTTTGTACTGTGCCCCTGTTTTTTTTGTGTGTTTTTTTGATAAACTACTGCAGCCTCTATCTTTTTTTTTTTTTTTTTTTTTTTTTTTTTAAGTGTTACTTATTTGGGAATGATGAGATATTTGGGGAGTTTTCCTAACTTAATATTATATTTATGTTCTGAAGTCCCTGAATGAAACAGAATAAGTTTGATACTAAAGCTATACAAAAATAAATTACATAAATTAGAAAACACTGATTTTCTGCCAAATTTGCAACATAACAACTAGCTTCCTTTTTGCCCT
The DNA here is from genome assembly GCF_013100865.1 of Trachemys scripta elegans. Lineage (NCBI taxonomy): Eukaryota > Metazoa > Chordata > Testudines > Emydidae > Trachemys > Trachemys scripta. Next base: position 256,859,291 of record NC_048298.1, on the reverse strand, counting down.
ATCCTGGTTTGTGAATTTTGTTGACAGAAAAAGCTGAGAGGGTGTTTTGTTTTGTTTTTTTTTGTCAGAAAAACATTTTGCTTAGCAAACCTGAAAGTTACACTTTACAGTCCAGGTAGGTCATCAGAAGGTCAAAGATTAAATTAAACTTGCTGAGTCATTTGCTCCCAGTTTCAGTTTTACACACCAACATGGCAGTGCTGATTTATTAGGTCCATGAGAAGTTAGGTTAGGAAAGACATTTGATGTGGAAAACCTAAATAGTAATCATTATTTGTATCTGATAGTTCCCAAAATGTGCTAGGTGCTGTACAAACAGCAGAAAGCTACAGAATTTTGGTTTTTTGTTTGCTGTAGCAGTTATGCAGAGAACCACAATATTAATTTACTTTTATAAAATTAACGAGGAGTACTTGTGGCACTTTAGAGACTAACAAATTTATTTAAGCATAAGCTTTCATGAGCTAAAACCCACTTCATTGGATGCATGCAGTGGAAAATACAGTAGGAAGATCTTGCTCTCTCCTTTATATATATATATATATATATATACACTGTGACAAAGTTCATCCTCTATCTTGGTGGGTCCTGCACTTATTGGCAGATTTTCTTGCCTCAGAGATTCACCATGTGGGTTGGGGAACAGCCCAGAGACCTTCCCCTCTGAAAGAACCCACAGTCCAGGTCAATTGGGAGGTTTGGGGGGAACCCAGGCCCACCATCTACTCCAGGTTCCAGCCCAGGGCCCTGTGGACTGCAGCTGTTTATAGTGCCTCCTGTAACAGCTGTATGACAGCTACAACTCCCTGGGCTACTTCCCCATGGCCTCCTCCAAATACCTTCCTTAGTCTCACCACAGGACCTTCCTCCTGGTGTCTGATAACACCTGTGCTCCTCAGTCCTCCAGCAGCACACCCTCTCATTCTCAGCTCCTTGCACCTCTTGCTCCCAGCTCCTCACACTCACACCACAAACTGAAGTGAGTTCCTTTTTAAAGCCCAGGTGCCCTGATTAGCCTGCCTTAATTGATTCTAGCAGCTTCTTCTTAATTGGCTCCAGGTGTCCTACTTAGCCTGCCTGCCTTAACTGGTTCTAGCAGGTTCCTGATTACTCTAGTGGAGCCTCTGCTCTGGTCACTTAGGGAACAGAAAACTACTCATCCAGTGACCAGTATATTTGCCCTCTACCAGACTCCTGTACCCCACTGGTCTGGGTCTGTCACAATACACACACACACTTGTTATAGTTGGTATGGCAACACCCATTTTTTTCATGTTCTCTGTGTGTATCTATATCTATATATCTATAGATATATAGATACACACAGAGAACATGAAAAAAAATGGGTGTTGCCATACCAACTATAATGAGTGTAATCAGTTAAGGTGGGCTATTGTGAGCAGGAGAAAAAAAAATTTGTAGTGATTTTCAGGATGGCCCATTTCCAACAATTGACAAGAAGGTGTGAGTAACAGTGTGTAGAATAAACGGACACAACTCAGACGTCAAGAATTATAACATTCAACATTCAACATTATAACATTCAAAAACCAGTCGGAGAACACTTCAATCTCCCTGGTCACTCAATTACAGACCTAAAAGTGGCAATACTACAACAAAAAAATGTCAAAAACAGACTTCAATGAGAAACTGCTGAATTGGAATTAATTTGCAAACTAGGCACCATTAAATTAGGTTTGAATAAAGACTGGGAGTGGATGGGTCATTACACAAAGTAGATCTATTCCCCCTACTACTACTCACACCTTCTTGTCACTTGTTGGAAATGGGCTATCCTGATTATCACTACAAAAGTTTTTTTTTTTCCCTGCTGACAATAGCCCACCTTAACTGATTACTCTCGTTATAGTTGGTATGGTAACAACCATTTTTTCATGTTCCTCTGTGTGTTTATATATATATATATATCTTCCTCCTGTATTTTCCACTGCATGCATCCAATGAAGTGGGTTTTAGCCCACGAAAGCTTATGCTTAAATAAATTTCTTAGTCTCTAAGGTGCCACAAGTACTCCTTGTTCTTTTTGCTGATACAGACTAACCCGGCTGCCACTCTGAAACCTATTATAAAAATGTTCTCCATATTTATGAAATGATTAAGTATCATAGTAATTGAATCCTATAAATATCTAAAGATAGATATGAGTCCAGAAGACTCCTTTATTAATAATTTCAAATAGGTAGGAGACTTGATAGTTCAAACTATGGATTGAAGAAAAGTTATTCCACTTCCATAATAGCATCCATCAAATTTCAGTCAATAGAACTGTTCTGTGTAGCTATCACCATCATAATGGCAAATCCAAAAGGGAGTGTGGCCTTTAGATTGAGTGCCACCTGGATAGATTTCTGGCTAGGTCCTTTGGGTGGTGTCACTGAATATTAAAGGATGTTCATCACTGGCAATCTTATTCTGCTGCCAAAGCTTTTGGTGGCCACGTGATCACTAGCTCTGTAGCTTTAGTGCTTACGTTTCAGTTCCATGCCACAGAGTTGGTATAACTGTGTTTCTATAGATTTGCAGGAAGCTTGATGTCAAACTTTTCTCACAGTAACTTATGAAGGACTCAAAACATGGGAGCAGCTGCTGCTATATGAGTTGTTCAGATATTCTGAGCATTTTTCAGCACTGTCTGAGGTTTCCCAAATACTTGACAGTTGCCACCTGCTCAATGTCCTGTTCAGACAGGTTAATTCTGAGAAGGTTGTAATCAGGAGCTGGTGGCTGCTTAATGGAAATGACCAGGGACTTAATTTTATCTGGATTCAGACCAATGTGTGCTGCTTCCTGTCTGACCAGATTGGCCATCAGCTGCAGCAATTCTGAGTCAACAAGACTATGTCACTGGCATGAGATGTCTTAAGCAGAATGGTGTTCAGCTCAACACCAGCAACAGTGGCCATCTCAAGTTTATTCATCAACCAATCTATGCCCATATTGCATGCTGTGTAGCTAGTAACCTTGGTAATTCAGGCTGTTTCCAGCCAGTAACACAATCAAAGGGTTACTCATTGTGAGAGGTTTCCATATAATTTAGTGGATAAGATCATTCAAATGCAGTTTGAGCTGTCCACCTCTGTGGTAGCTGAACCAGTTCTGCAGGGGTCAAACGGAGGTTTCTTTACTTTACTATCATCTTATGATAGCTGCTAAGGCTCTGGAGGTACTAGTGGGATGTGTGGATTATCACATATAAACTATGAGTTAGATCCACATCCCTCCTTGCAGCTAATACTGGCTTCCCTTATAAAGCAATCATTAGATTATTGCTCTAGAAACCATGTCTGGACCCCAACAGAAAATCTTTCCAATTATTATTCTATTTTGGATCTCCCATTTTTGAGGAAGTTTATTTGGGTAGCTAGTGGCCAAATATCTCCAGCAATATCTACAGTCAAAGAGACTTGGATACGTCAATCTTTTTTTTTCCCCCCTTCATTTTAGCCCTGGATATATATGGTGGAAAGGGTGCATTCATGCTATTGATGGATGACAATAAGCCATCCATACATGATTCTTCCTTGCACTGAATGAAGATCAGTTGTCAATATATTGATATTTATCAGCTGTTTTTGATGCCATTAACTCTGAGGTGTTGTTGACATACCCTGTGGACCTTCACAGGCAAGAGCTGCTCCAGTGTGGCTCCACTCCACTCTTCTGACTGATCCTAGAGAGCACTATTAGGCTTATTTTCCCTGAAGGCTCTCTTGTGGAACCCATGAGAGTTCTGTTGTACCAACTTTCCTATTTGAGGGATCATTGAAAGGGTTACAAAAGAATTATGGTTTGCAGCACTATCAGTATGCTAATACTCAGGTCTATGGTGTCTTGGCCCAAGACTAAGGCTTCTAGGCACTACAGTAATACATATTAATAGCATTACAATATTGTATGACGTTGCTGGTAAGGTTCAACAACTTACCTTGTATCTAAGACTGGAGCCTGGGCAGTGGCTGAGGCTCAATTGGCTGAGAGTATTTACAGACTTTGGGGGGCAATGTAAGGAATGGTAAGTCTATTAGTACACCTAGTTGACGGGGCTTAATTTCCATTGCTTCCTAATTTTATAATCTGAGGTTCTGATGCAGTATCTGAATGTTTAGGCAACCGTGGTTGTGAACAGTGCTTTTTATCATTCAAGCTTGGCAAGAAATTTGTCCTTTTTTCTTGGCTGTGGACCTTGCTATGATATCCTTGCTTTTGTCACCTTGAGGCTGGAGTACTGCAATGTGCTTTACCTGAGCTGTATTAGAAAACCTTCAGAACCTGCAGCTAGTGCAGAAAAACAGTGAAGTTTAAACTTCAGTCTGGAGACCATCCCACTAAACCACATGATGCTCTCCTTGTGGTTTTGGGGGGCATCTAAGGGTAGGAAGGTGGGTCAATGCCTGCAATATCCCCACATGCCACCCTAGGCTAGCAGGTGTCATAGTGAAGAGACACACAGACCAGTATGACTAGACATCTGGTCTCCTTAGTAGCCAAAAGAGGTGGCTCAGGACTATAGTCTAGCCTTGTGTCCCTGTCCAGCACCTCTCAGGTTTTACCATCCATTACTACAACATTTGAGGTGGGTGCAGGGGTTCCTAGGAGCTGCCTATAGCATATGTGTAATCATCTTACAAACTGAGAGATGGATAACACACAGAAAATATGCGGAGATGGAATATCCTATAATTGTTGTGTTTGATTTCCAGTTGCTATGCTCTGTTCAGGAGTTCTGCTGTCCCCCATCCCCCGTTCTGTGTTCATATTGTCAGAACTACTAAGTCTGCAAGATGAGGGGGGAGTACTCTTTGGAGGGAGGGCCAATAAGCTCAGGGGATAGGGATACATGGCCCCTTAAACTTGATGTACTTGACTGAACATGAGAGTCACTCCTCCCATGCATTCCAAAAGTTAACCAGTGGGGGAAAATAAAGATTAAACTGATGCCAACAAGCACAAAGAAAGATGTTGAGATGATATCTTTTGAACATTTTGCAAAAAGAAAAGCTGGTGACTACAAAACATGTTCATACACAACTGTTGATTAAATTTCTGTGCATAATAAGACCCTGCATAGGACATTGACGGTAGGTGTCAGCCAATGAATAAAAGTAATTAAAAAATAAACACACTGGACAATTGTAGGAATCCTCTTTATAACAGTTTCTCTATTAACATACACTGGAATAGTTCACAAAATATATTTCTTGTGACTTTAATTACAGCAATTCCAACCTCACCAATATCCTGGGTGAACTGAATAAACAGCTTCTGAATTTCTTCAAGCCAATGTAATTTCTCTTTAAAAGCATAGCTAATTTTATCAGAAGGATTGCCTCACTTTGTTAACACTGTTTTTCCAAAGGGGAGACTCCAATTTCAGTTTTTAGTAATTTGTCATCTAGACACTACAAGAATAACACCTATAAATTTGCGCTGAAACCTACTCAGGCTGGGCATTGAAAAGTCATGTAGCAATCATAATTTACGCTCATGGGAGCTGCTCTCACAAATTCTACAGATTACTCTCTACTAGATCCTGCTAATAACTCTCCAGACTGACTGCACAGCATGTGAACATAACTGCCCATACATATTCTACCTTTATAACAACATAATATTGCTGAAATTCACTTATACTATGTTCCCACCTTCCCCTCCCCATCTCCCATTTTCCACACATCCAAAAGCTCCAGGGAGCCAGCATCTTTCTCCAAGCAAAATAATAACAATTAGTCATGGCTATTTTATTATAAAGAATGGAAAAGAAACATGAAATAAAACAAAACAAGTGACAGAACACAAACATAAACTGGTTATTTCCACTACAAACTCTTTTGTATGCCTCTGTATGGAGAGAATCAGAGATTTCTCCTTTTGAGAGTGAACTACCTTGGGGGTGTTCAGCTGCTATCAAATCCCCCCTCACTCTTCTCTTCGGCAGTCTAAATAAGCCCAGTTCCCTCAGCCTCTCCTCGTAAGTCATGTGCCCCAGGTCCCTGATCATTTTTGTTGCCCTCCACTGGACTCTCTCCAATTTGTCCACATCCTTTCTGTAGTGGGTCCAAAACTGGACACAATACTCCAGATGTAGCCTCACCAGTTCCTAACAGAGAGGAATAATCACTTCTCTATCTGCTGACAATGCTCCTATTAATGCAGCCCAATACGCTGTTAGCCTTCTTGGCAATGAAGGCATACTGCTGACTCATATCCAGCTTCTCGTCCACTGTAATACCCAGGTCCTTTTCTGTCAAACTGCTGCCTAACCAGTCGGTCCCCAGCCTGTAGTGGTGCATGGGATTTTCCCGTCGCAAGTGCAGGACTCTGCACATGTCCTTGTTGAACCTCATCAGATTTCTTTTGGCTGAATCTTCCAATTTGTCTAGGTCTCTGGACCCTGTCCCTACCCTCCAGTGATCTACTTCTCCCCCCAGCTTAGTGTCATCCGCGGACTTGCTGAGGGTGTAATCCACCCCATCATCCAAATCATTAATGAAGATGTTGAACAAAACCGGTCCCAGGACAGACTTCTGGGGCACACCGACTGCCATCTAGACATCGAGCTGTTGATCACTACCTGTTGATCCTGACGATCTAGCCAGCTTCCTATCCACCTTATAGTCCATTCATCCAAACTGTACTTTTTTAACTTGCTGGCAAGAATACTATGGGAGACTGTATCAAAAGCTTTGCTAAAGTAAAGATATATCACATCCACCACTTTCCCCATATCCACACAGCCAGTTATCTCATCACAGAAGGCAATCAGGTTGGTCAGGCATGACTTGAATGAATCCATGTTGACAGTTCCTGGTCACCTTCCTCTCCTCCAAGTGTTTCAAAATGAATTCCTTGAGTACCTGCTTCATGATTTTTCTGGGGACAGAGCTGAGGCTGACCGGTCTGTATTTCCACGGATTCTCCTTCTTCTCTATGTTTGCCTTTTTCCGATCATCCGGGACTTCCCCAATTGTCACAAGTTTTCAAAGATAATGGCCAATGGCTCTGCAAACACATCAGCCAACTCCCTCAGCACCCTTGGATGAATTAGATCCAGATCCATGGACTTGTGCATGTCCAGCTTTTCTGAATTGTTCTTAATCTGTTCTTTCACCACTGAGGGCTGCTCACCTCCTCCCCATACTGTGCTGCCCAGTGCAGCAGTCTGGGAGATGACCTTGTCTGTGAAGACCGAGGCAAAAGAAGCATTGGGTACTTCAGCTTTTTCCACATCATCTGTCACTAGGTTGCCTCCCCCATTCAGTAAGGGTCCCACACTTTCCCTGATCTTCTTCTTGTTCCTAACATACCTGAAGAAAACCTTCTTGTTACCCTTCACATCCCTAGCTGCAACTCCAATTGTCGTTTGGCCTTCCTGATTACACCCCTGCATGCTTGAGCAATATTTTTATACTCCTCCCTAGTCATCTGTCCAAGTTTCTACTTCTTGTAAGCTTTCTTTCTCTGTTTAAGCTCACTGAAGATTTCTCTGTTAAGCCAAGCTAGTTGCCTTCCATATTTGCTATTCTTTCTACACATTGGGATGGTTCATTCCTGCGCTCTCAGTAAGGCTACTTTAAAATACAGCCAGCTCTCCTGGACTCCTTTCCCCCTCATATTAGCTTCACAGGGGATCCTGCCCATCAGTTCCATGAGGGAGTCAAAGTCTGCTTTTCTGAAGTCCAGGGTCCATATTCTGCTGCTCTCCTTTCTTCCTTTTGTCAGGATCCTGAACTCGACTATCTCATGGTCACTGCTTCCCAGGTTGTCGTTCCCCCCCCCACTTCTCATTCCCCTACCAATTCTTCCCTATTTGTAAGCAGGAGGTCAAGAGAAGTACATCCTCTATTTCCATTCTATGCATCCAATGAAGTGGGCTGTAGCCCATGAAAGCTTATGCTCAAATAAATTTGTTAGTCTCTAAGGTGCCACAAGTACTCCTGTTCTTTTTATCCTCTAGTTGGTTCCTCCTGCACTTGCACCATGAAGCTGTCCCTAGCACTCTCCAAAAACTTACTGGATTGTCTATACACTTCTGTATTTCTCTCCCAGCAGGTGATTGAAGTCCCCCATGGGAACCAGGACCTGTGATCTGGAAACTTCTGTGAGTTGTACGAAGAAAGCCTCATCTACCTCATCCTCCTGTTCTGGTGGTCTATAGCAGACGCCCACCAGGACATCACCCTTGTTGGTCTCACCTCTAAACTTAACCCAAAGACTCTCAACAGGATTTTCTCCATTTTCACAGTGGAGCTCTGAGCAATCATACTGCTCTCTTACATACAGTGCAACTACTCCACCTTCTCTCCCCCTCCTGTCTTTCCTCAACATGATCCAGTCATGTGAGTTACCCCACCATAGTTCCTTGACTGTGCCAGGACTTCCAATTCTTCCTGCTTGTTTCCCAGGCTTCTTGTGTTCATGTCACTTAAAATAACTAGCCGATTGCCCTACATTATCAGTATGAATTTGGAGGCCTCCCCTGTTGCACCCTTGTGTTTCCTCATGGTATCCTACTTCCCCACTTACCTCAGGGCTTAGGTCACCATCTCCCAGTGAACCTAGTTTAAAGCCCTCCTCACTAGGTTAGCAAGCCTGCCTGCGAAGATGCTCTTCCCTGTCTTTGTTAGGTGGATCCCATCTCTTCCTAGCAATCCTTCTTCCTGGAGCAACATCCCATGGTTAAAGAATACAAACCCCTCTCTCTGACACCACCTACGTAACCATGTATTTACCTCCACAATTATATGGTTCCTACCTGAGCCTTTTCCTTTAACTGGGAGGATGGACGAGAACATGACTTGTGCCTCAAACTCCTTTTTCCTTCTTCCCAGAGCCATGTAGTCTACAGTGACCTGCTCAAGGTCATTCTTGGCAGTATCATTGGTGCCCACGTGGAGAAGTAGGAAGGGGTAGTGGTCTGAGGGCTTGATCAGACTCCGTTACATCCTGAATTTTGCCTTGATCGGTGTTGTGGGGAATTTTTGAATTGATCCCAAGTGACTCCAAGGATTCTTTCTGCTTTCAGAGCCATAAAAAGAGGGTATTAAGGAAAGAAGCCTGATAAACAGAGACCTTTGTGATCAAGGTTAAAAGCTTGTTGTTCCAGACATGTGAGATAAGTTTGCCAATCGTTACAGAGACTCAGAATACTCAGTAATAATGCAGAAACGACAGAAGTGCTCAATAAATATTTTTGTTCTGCATTTGGGAAAAAAAGATGATGTAGTAATATCATATAAAATACTTTTTTACATTCAACTAGTATTTCAGGAGGATGTTAAACAGCAGCTACTAAATTTACACATTGTTAAATCAGCAGGTCCAGATAACTTGTTTTAAAAGAGTTTTAAAAGAGCTGTCTGAGGAGCTCATTGAATCATTAATGTTGATTTTCAAAATGTCTCGGAACACTGGAGATATTCCAGAAAAGTGGAAGAAAGCTAATATTGTGCCAATATTTGAAAACTGTAAATGGAATGACACAGGTAATTATAGGCCTGTCAGACCGATATCTATCCTGGGGAAGATAATGGACTGGCTGATTCAGGACTCAATTGATAAAGAATGAAAGGAGGGCAATAAAATGTATGCCAATTAACATGGGTTTATGGAAACTAGACCCCATTAAAATTACTCGATATCTTTTTCTCATTATATGTTTGTTTCATCAGGTAATAGTATTGATGTAATATATGTAGGCATTTTTGTGAGGCACTTGATTTGATATATTAAAAGCATTTTGATTAAAAAAGATATAAAACTAACATGGCATGCATTAAATGGATTAAAATCTGGCTAACTGATGTGTATCAAAACTTAATTGTAAATGGGAAATCATGAGTGTATTTCTAGGCGAGTCCCATAGGAATAAGTTCTTAGTCCTATGTTTTTTATCAATGACTTGGAAGAAAACATAAAAATAGTGCTGATAAACTTTGCAGAAGACATAGAAATTGGGGGAATGGTAAATAGTAAAGAGGACAGATAACATATACTGTATAGTGTGGATAACTTGGTAAGATGTGTGCAAGCAAATAATATGTTTTAATATGGTTAAATGTAAATGAGTATCTCTTGGAACAGAGAATGTAGGCCATACTTATAGGATGGGGGACTCTGTCCTGGGAAGCAGTTACTCTGAAAACGATTGTGGGGGGAGGATGGAAAATCTGCTGAACATGAGCTCCTAGAGCAAAGCTGTGGCCAAAAGTGCTAATGCAATCCTTGGAAGCATAAACAGTAGGAGTAGAGAGGCTGTTTTACCTTTGCATTTGGCAGGGGTATGATTGTATCCAGTTCTGGTGATGACAATTCCAGACTCATGTTGATAAACTGTAGAGGATTCAGAGAAGAGCCACGAGAATGATTCAAAGATTAGAAAAACATATCTTATAGGATACATCTACACAGCCAGTGATAGCCCTCCCAAGAGAATCTCCAAGCCCAGATCAACAGACTCAGGCTTGTAGGGCTCATGGAACCACACTAAAAATATCTGCATAGACAGTGCTTTTAAGTTGTGGCTCAGGCTGGAGCTCAGGTTCTTAAATCCACTCCTTTCCATAGGCTTCATAGTCCCATCTCAAGCCTAAACCTCAACATCTACATAGATATTTTTGGCATGATAGCATGAGCTCAAGTCAATCAACCTGGGCTTAGAGACTTGCTGTGAGCTACATAAATGTACTCACAGTGATAGACTCAAGGAGATCAAACTGTTTAGATTAACAAGCAGAAGATTAAGGGGTGACTTGATTACTGTCTATAACAGGGGTTCCCAAACTTGGTTCGAGGCTTGTTCAGGGTAAGCCCCTGGCAGGCCACGAGACGCTGAGTGTCCGCAGGTACGGCTGCTCACAGCTCGCAGTGGCCGCGGTTTGCCGTTTGCATTCCCGGCCAATGGGAACTGTGGGAAGAGGCATGGGCCAGGCCACCGCTTCCTGCAGCTCCCATTGGCCAGGAACGGTGAACCGTGGCCACTGGGAGCTGCGAGCGGCCATACCTGTGGACGCTCAGGCCTCGTCTACACTACGAGTTTAGGTCGAATTTAGCAGCGTTAAATCTAATTAAGCCTGGACACGTCCACACGATGAAGCACTTTTTTTCGACTTAAAGGGCCCTTTAAACTGATTTCTTTACTCCATCTCCGACAAGAGGATTGGCGCTGAAATTGGCCTTTCCGGGTCGCATTTGGGGTAGAGTGGACGGAATTCAACAGTATTGACCTCCGGGAGCTATCCCAGAGTGCTTCATTGTGACCGCTCTGAATAGCACTCTCAACTCAGATGCACTGATCAGGTAGACAGGAAAAGCCCCGTGAACTTTGAATTTAATTTCCTGTTTGCCCAGCGTGGAGAGCACAGGTGATGACCACACAGAGCTCATCAGCACAGGTAACCATGATGGAGTCCCAGGATCACAAAAGAGCTCCACGGGAGCGAACAGGAGGTATGGGATCTGCTCGCCATATGGGGAGACGAATCAGTGCTAGCTGAACTCAGTTGCAGTAAAAGAAATGCCAAAACATTAGAAAAAGTCTCAAAGGGCATGAAGGACAGAGACCATAACAGGGATGCACAGCAGTGCCGTGTGAAAATTAAAGAGCTAAGGCAAACCTACCACAAAGCCAGAGAGGCAAACGGAAGGTCCGGGGCAGAGCCGCAGACATGCTGCTTTTACGCGGAGCTGCATGCCATGCTAGGGGGTGCAGCCACCACTACCCCAACCCTATGCTTTGACTCCATCAATGGAGAATCACGCAACATGGAAGCGGGTTTCGGGGATGAGGAAGATGATGATGAAGACAATGAAGATAGCTCACAGCAAGGAAGCAGAGAAACCGGTTTCCCCAACAGCCAGGATATGTTTATCACCCTGGACCTGGAACCAGAAACCCCTGAACTCACCCAAGGCATGCTCACAGACCCTGAGGGCACACAAGGGACCTCTGGTGAGTGTACCTTTGTAAATATTACACATGGTTTAAAAGCAAGCATGTTTAATGATTAATTTGCCCTGGCACTCGCGGCCAGTACAGCTACTGGAAAAGTCCATTAATGTGTATGGGGATGGAGCGGAAATCCTCCAGGGACATCTCCAGAAAGCTCTCCTTCATGTACTCCCAAAGCCTTTGCAAAAGGTTTCTGGGGAGGGCTGCCTTATTCCGTCCACCATGGTAGGACACTTTACCACGCCAGGCCAGTAGCACGTAGTCTGGAATCATTGCATAACAAAGCATGGCCGCGTATGGTCCCGGTGTTTGCTGGCATGCAGACAACATCCATTCGTTATCTCTCTTTGTTATCCTCAGGAGAGTGATTTCATTCACGGTCACCTGGTTGAAATGGGACGATCTTATTAAGGGGACAGTCAGAGGTGCCCGTTCCTGCTCGGCTGAACAGAAATATTCCCCGCTGTTAGCCACGCGGTGTGGGGGAGGGGTGAAGTGATCATCCCAGAGAATTGGGTGTGTCGGGGAGGGGGTTTAGTTGGGTTTGTGTGTGTTATGAAAGTTAAAAAAGCCAAAAGACTGTGGCTTACCATGGCTGCCTGAAAGCCAAATTCTGTTGCCTGGCACTGTGTAAGTGATCTCTCACACCAAACCGGCAGGCCCTCAATATAAGAGGGAAAATGTGACCTTGTAACGAAAGCACATGTGCTGTGTAATGTGAACAGCAAAATTTAATGTGAAAGAGTGTACCCATTGTTCTCTAAAATGTGTCTTTTTAACACCTCTCCCTTTTCCTCCACCAGCTGCAAATGTTTCTCCTTCGCAGAGGCTAGTGAAGACTAGAAGGAGAAAATAGCTGACTCAGGATGATACGTTCTCGGATCTCCAGATGTCCTCCCACGCTTACAGAGCACAGCAGAATGCGTGGAGGCAGACAATGTCAGAGTGCAAAAATGCACAATATGAATGAGAGGAGAGGTGGCGGGGTGAATCGTTGGCTGAAGAGAGCATGTGGCAGGCTGAAGAGGATAGGTGGCATGAGCTTGCTGACAGAAGGCAAGAGTCAATGCTCCGAGTGCTGGAGCATCAAACTGATATGCTCCAGCGTATGGTTGAGCTGCAGGAAAGGCAGCAGGAGTAGAGACCGCTGCTACAGCCTTTGTGTAACTAACAGCCCTCCTCCCCAAGTTCCGCAGCCTTCTCACCCAGACGCCCAAGAATGCGATGGGGGGGCCTCTGGCCACCCAGCCACTCCACCCCAGAGGATTGCCCAAGCATCAGAAGGCTGGCCTTCAATAAGTTTTAAAGTGCAGTGTGTCCTTGTCCTTCCATCCTCCCCTACCCCTCCCGGGCTACCTTTGCAGTTATCCCCCTATTTGTGTGATGAATTAATAAAGAATGCATGAATGTGAAGTAACAATGACTTTATTGCCTCTGCAAGCGGTGCTTGAAAGGGGGAGGGGAGGGTGGTTAGCTTACAGGGAAGTAGAGTGAACTCGGGGGGTGGTGGTTCATCAAGGAGAAACAAACAGAAGTTTCACACTGTAGCCTGTCCAGTCACAAAACTGGTTTTCAAAGCTTCTCTGATGCGCACCGCACCGTTCTGTACTCTTCTAACCACCCTGGTGTCTGGCTGCGCATAATCAGCGGTCAGGCAATTTGCCTCAACCTCCCACCCTGCCATAAATGTCTCCCCCTTACTCTCACAGATATTGTGGAGCACACAGCAAGCAGCAATAAAAATGGGGATATTGGTTTCGCTGAGTTCTATCCAAGTCAGTAAACTGCACCAGCGCACTTTTAAACATCCAAATGCACCTTCTACCACCATTCTGCGCTTGCTCAGCCTATAGTTGAACAGGTCCTGACTACTGTCCAGGCTGCCTGTGTACAGCTTCATGAGCCATGACATTAAGGAATAGGCTGGATCCCCAAGGATAACTATAGGCATTTCAACATCCCCAACCATTATTTTCTGGTCTGGGAAGAAAGTCCCTTCCTCCAGCTTTTGAAACAGACCAGAGTTCCTGAAGATGCGAGCATCATGTACCTTTCCCAGCCATTCCACATTGATGTTAGTGAAACATCCCTTGTGATCCACCAGGACTTGCATCAGCATTGAAAAGTACCCTTTTTGGTTTATGTACTCACTGGCTTGGTGCTCCGATGACAAGATAGGGATATGGGTTCCGTTTATCGCCCCACCACAGTTAGGAAATCCCATTGCAGCAAAGCCATCCACTATGACCTGCACGTTTCCCAGAGTCACTACCCTTGATTATCAGCAGCTCTTTGATTGTGTTGGCTACTTGGATCACAGCAGCCCCCACAGTAGATTTGCCTACTCCAAATTGATTCCTGACTGACTGGTAGCTGTCTGGCGTTGCAAACTTCCACAGGACTATCGCCACTCACTTCTCAACTGTGAGGGCTGCTCTCATCCTGGTATTCTGGTGCTTCAGGACAGGGGAAAGCAACTCACAAAGTTCCATGAAAGTGCCCTTACGCATGCGAAAGTTTCGCAGCCACTGGGAATCGTCCCACACCTGCAACATGATGTGGTCCCACCAGTCTGTGCTTGTTTCCCGGGCCCAAAATTGGCATTCCAAGGCATGAACCTGCCCCATTAACACCATGATTTGCACATTACTGGGTCCTGTACTTTGTGAGAGGTCTATGTTCACGTCTATTTCTTCATCACTCTCGTCGCTGCGCTGCAATCGCCTCCTTTCCTGGTTTTGACTTGGCAGGTTCTGGCTCTGCATGTACTCCAGGACAATGTGCGTGGTGTTCATAGTGCTCATAATTGCCGCGGTGATCTGAGTGGGCTCCATGATCCCAGTGCTATGGCGTCTGGGCTCAAAAAAGCCGCTAAACGGAGGGAGGGAGGGAGGGGCGACTGACAACTGACAACATGGCTTACAGGGAATTAAAATCAACAAAGGTAGCTGTGCGTCAGGGAGAAACACAATCACAAACAACTGTCACACAGAACGCCCCCCCCCAGATTGAACTCAAAACCCTGGGTTTAGCAGGCCGTTGATTTCGTGGAGGGACGGGGAAGCTAATGAATACAGAACATATCTGGTCCATCTATCTTTACATCTTAGGCTGGAAGCAGATGGTGCAGCATGACTGATAGCCATCTGCATCTTCTGGGTGCTTGGCAGAAAATGCTGCATTATGATTGCTAGCCATCATCGTCAAGACAGTGCAATAGAACTGCCGCAGGACTGAGTCTCCAGGAGACAAAACATGTCTGCCCAGGCACCTCTGACCGAACTCACTGAGGAGTAAGATGATGATGGATACCAATCATAATACACCATCTGCTGCCAAAAGGCAAGGAGCTGCTGCTGTATAGCAATATAGTCCCACGTCTGCCAGCACCCAGATAGCCGATGACGGCTAGCAGTCATACTGCACCGTCTACTGCCAAAAGGCAATTAGCTGCTGCTGTGTAGCAATGCAGTACCACGTTTGCCAGCACCCAGATGACATATGGTGATGGTGAGCTGAGCTGAAAGGTCTCCATGCTTTCTGTGGTATGTCATCTGCACAGGTAACCCAGGAAAAAAGGTGTGAAACGATTGTGTGCCTTTGCTCTCACGGGGGGGGGGGGGGGAATCCCCCGACACTGTTTTTGCCTCATCAGGCATTGGGATCTCAACCCAGAATTCCAATGGGCGGCGGAGACTGCAGGAACTGTGGGATAGCTACCCACAGTGCAACGCTCCTGAAGTCAATGCTAGCCTCGGTACTGTGGACGCAGTCCACTGACTTAATGCACTTAGAGCATTTATGCGGGGACACACACAATCGACTGTATAAAAACGATTTCTAAACAACAGACTTCTATAAATTCGACCTAATTTCGTAGTGTAGACATACCCTCAGGTAAACAAAGTGTCTCGCGGCCTGCCAGGGGCTTACCCTGAATAAGCCTTCAACCAAGTTTGTGAACCCCTGGTCTATAAATACCTAAATGGGGAACAAACATTTAATAATGGGCTCTTCAGCCTAGCAGAGAAAGCTATAATAGGATCTAATGGCTGCAAGTTGTAGCTAGACAAAGTCAGACAGGAATTAAGGCATACAATTTTAACAGTTTAGAGTAATTAACTATTGGAACAACTCACCAAGGGTCGTGGTGAATTCTGCATCAGTAACAATTTTTGAATCATGACTGGATATCTTTCTATAAAATATTCTCTGAGAATTAAATCTGTTTATTGAAAATATGCTCAACTGCCCCAAAATATTTAATTCCTTTTAAAACACTTGGTTGAGCAAGGTTGTCCTGTACCTCACAAATCAATTCAATTACAGGATTATATCATCACAGGCCTTCAGTGGCTTGATCACCTTAGAATCACAGAGGATTAGCCTTCCTGGGATCCCAGCTGTAGTATTAAAATACTTTTATAAAGCTGATGAACCACAGATGGTTGATGTCTGTTCTTCAGTATGACTATCTCAAATCTCTCAGATTAAAGCAAAAAGTTTCTAGAAGCTGTCTGGAATTTCTAGTCAATCTATATCCTTACAATCACTTTCATGAATAACTATGGAAGGCATCTATTAGTATTCAGTGCAGGAAACTTATTACTTAGTTGAAGCACATGTCGCACTCATGAAGACATTTATCTGTGTAATCACCTCACCAGGTGGAGTGAGCAGATTAATAATGTCTTTTAACTACACCCCTTCCTCCCCCCAAAAACCTTACAGGTCACCCATACATAAATAGAGTGGGTGCATCTTTGGACTTTTAATTACCAAACAAAAAATGCCAGTGATGATTATCAGAAAAGAACTTTTAGGAATTCTTGGGAATTCTTACTGTGACTCCCTGAAAGAAGAAAAAATGGAAACTATGAATGGATGGAGCTAAACATTTATACAAAAAAAAAAAAAATAGAAACTACACAAGCTATGAAATTTGAAGTGCAATAAAAATCAGAAAAGAAAAATACAAAATCTTTCACCTCTAGATCTGCTGGTTCAAATCTAAATGTAACAGAATTACTCCTGATTTATAAGTGAAAGGAAAATCAGGATCCAGCGGCATGAACTATCTATGCTGCTGGAGTTGAGCCCTCTAGATTAGGCACAATGATGAGATAGTTTCGGTGTCATGAGTGGTCACGGAACTGGCCTGCAAGGTTCCTGGGAGCAATCACACTCTAATCATCCACCTGGCAGCCTACTGGCAGTGGTTTACCTGAGACCCAGTGTGAGGCTCCACCCCTGAGGTCTGATTGGAGGAGTCCCAGAGCTGCTGATTGGCTTAATGGCCCTACTTAAACCAGCAGCAGAAGCAGAAAGCTGTCCAAACAATTGGGTTCCATCCCTCTCGGGACTGCATGCTTTGTGCTTCCTGCTAGCTGGTCCTGCTACCCACTACCTATTCCTGCTTCCCTGCCTTGATCTCCCAGCATTCCAACCTGGCTTGATTCCTGGCATCTGGCTCGAGACCTCTAGTTGGTCTGCTGCCTCTGATCCCCTTGTATCTTGATCTGGCCTGACTCTGGCACCTAATTTGTGGTTCTGTTAGCCAACTTTTGAGTCCTGTCTCATGACTGTGGACTCTGGCTCCAACTACTAGGTCTGGCCACCCATGACCCAGCCATGACAGCTTGTTCAGACTACAATATTTCTGTGGGACTGAGCCTGGTGTGAGAAAGATGAACTTAGCAGCACATGTCCATAAGAAGCTTTGACTCATCTGAATGGGCCTCCTGCCTCCAGGCAGATAATCAAGTACTGCAGGCTCAAGTTGCACAGCTGACCTCGGGCAACCAGCAGCTGCAGGAGCTAGCAAGACAGCTCAGTGCTGGGAACATCCTGCTTCAAACACAGCCTGCAAAGCCTTGCCCTGAAGAGGGGCCTGCTAGAATTATTGTAGTCTGGGGCATCTGATGCATCCATAGATATATCTCTGAGCATACAAAGGTTCCTTGGCAGTCAGCCCACTGACAGGTGATAAGCTAGGCTGCGTTTCCCCCCATCTGGAAGGCCATAGCCCAATGCGGTCATACTGCGATGCCTTTCTCCAAGTGATGTTAACAATATTTGATGATCTGTACGAAGTTCAAATGGCTGAGGAAACTCTGAGGGGAGTCCAGCAGGGTGAGGCACAGGCACCTATGCAGCGCACTTCCACAGCCTGACAGAGAATGCAGAGAATACAGAGTGCAATGAAGAAACTTTACCACTTGGGGTCAGGTTTGTGGGAAGAAATCACAGATAAACTGGCCCTCATAAAGACACCTAGGGGTCTACAGACCCTTGTGGATTGTACCATCCACATAAAAAATCAGCTGAAAGAACTGAGGGAGGAGAAAAAAATCTAAAAAAAAATCCTTGCAGCCCCCCTACCTGTGTAGCATGACCGCAGCTTCTGTAGCACCCGCCTAAGCCATGCCAGCAGATCTGGCTCATCAGTGACTCACACCCAAAGAAAAGGAACAGCAATTAGTACCACCTGTACTTCTACTGCAGTGAACCTGAGCATGCCATCTTGTCCTGCCTAATAAAAACACTGATGAGCTCAGGGAAACAAGCTGACCCAGGCAAGCCAGGAGGAACCAGCCTGAACCTTGAGAGGAAAGAACTTCCTTGTACCATAGTCCTCACTGAGAAACACTCTGAGCCCCATCCAGGGGTTCTCATTTACAGGTGCCTACCCAGCTGCACTTTCCAGGGGATCCTTGACAGATTCCTCTACAACAGTCCCTCATTGATTCAGAGGCAGTGGACAATTTCATGGATGCAGCTACAGGTCAGGAATTACAGATTCCCCTGTTATTCAAGGCCATGCCCAAGACAATTGAAACTACTGACAGTTCCCCTCTGTCTTTGGTTCCAGTTATGAATGAAACTATTCCAATGGAGGCCATTATTCAGGGATGCAGAGAAATAATACAATTTGACATGATCTATCCCCCCCCCCGTCCGTTTTCCCCTAATCCTTGGAATCTCCTAGCTGACACTTCATGATCACTCCCTTTTTTACTAGAGAGAAAAGGTCACTTTCCCATTGGAATTCTGCCAATAGTATGTCCAGGGACCAGTGAATATTGCATCCAGACACAAAAAGGTCCAAATAGGTGAGGGTGAACTATGAAACTTCCACCCAATTATCATGAATACACCAACATCCTTGAGAAGAATAATTAGGAAAATCTATCCCACTTTTGGACAATGACTTCCCCGTAAATTTCAGCTAGTGGTAAAGATAGCATTTGGATGTAATATGCAATGTCAGAGCCTGAATTGGTGGTGTTGCAAGAATATCTCCACGAGAACTTGACTCTTGGGTTCATCCACACATAAAGTTTGCAGGCTGGCACCCTAGTCCTTTTTTGTAAAAAAAAAAGGATGGCAGCCTGCACCACTGCATCAGTTGCTGAGCTATAAATCAGATAACAATCTAAAACTATTATGTGCCCTGAACCCTGAGTTGTTGGACCATCTGTGGGCTGACTGCATATTAACTAACTGGATCTTTGGGGAGCTTACAACTTTATCCATATCCATATCCATATCTAAGGACTGCTTTCAGACCCGCTATGGCTATGGCCATTTTGAATATTTAGTTATGCCATTTGGACTGACTAATGCCCCAGAAAAGTTCCAGCACTTCATTAATGATCTGCTATAAGATCTACTGGACCACTTTGTGGTTATATACTTAGCCAATATATTGATCTTCTCTATCTGGATCAAAACAGCACTCACATCTGCAGAATCCTGAAGAGACTACAAAAATGGTCTGTATGCTAAACTTGAGAAGTGAGCATTCAGTCAGACCTCAACTGAGTGGCTGAGTTTCATCCTGTCCCCAGAAGGAATCAGGATGGATCCGCACAAGGTCCAGACAGTCTGTAACTGGGTAGCCCCCTGCAATGTATGACCTACAATGTTTTTTTTTTTTTCAGATTTGTGAAATTCTACCAGAGGTTCATTTGAATTTTTTTCAAAACAAGTTAAGCCCCTCTGTGCCCTACTCAGGGAAAACACTCAGTTCTATTGGTCTCCCAAGGCCCAGCATGCATTCGAGCAGCTTTCACCACCGCTCCAATATTGTCTTATTCAGCTGAGATTCAAGCTTTCATTGAAGAAGCTGATGCCTCTACTATGAGCATATACTGCATCCCATCACATACTAATTGAGGAAGCTCACCCCAGCTAAGGAAAACGATGAAATCTTGGACAAAGGAGCTCCCCACAATTAAAACCAAGTTCAAAGAGTGGCAACACTACTTGGAAGGGGCTCACCATCCAGTCCAAGTGTTTACCAACCATTACCTGGATAATACCTGCTCAGGGTCAAACCTGTACATCAATGTCAGGTCTGGTGAGCCCTATTCTTCTCCTGGTTCAATTTCACCTGACCTACCTCTCTGGAATCAGAAACGGCAAAGCTGACACCTTGTCCCAACAGATGAGGTCCCAGTCTCGAATCAGTACACTTTCTCGTGTCCCATCATTTCCTTAATGTGACTTGCCACCAGGAGCTGGTTGCACTCATCTGCTCTGCCTCTGGCTCCAAAAATCTTCTTGACAAGATGCCCATTATCAACTGAGAACCACATGACACCCAGGAGTGGCTCATGTTCATAAGGGACTACATTTATAGTCCCCTGGGACCTGGGAGAGTGGTGATTCTTCAACTGTACCACATCTCCACCTTGGCAGGATGCTTAGGGTGATATAAAACCTGACGATTAATGTCCCATTTTTTCTGGTGGCCCCAATGTGTCTGCACCAAAATTCTGAAATCTCCTCAAACTTCTGGATACCTCACCTCAGCCCTTAAAGGCCATTTTCTTGGACTTTGTGGCAGAACTACCAGAATCCAGTGGTTTTATGGCCATTTTGATGGTGATAGATTGCTTTTCTAAAATGGCCCATTTCATTTTCTGCATAGGTTTCTCCTCTGTGGAGGAAACCACCAGAATCTGGATAAAGAACACAGTCCATTTTCATGGCCTCACAGATCATGCAGTGGACTGGACTACATGACTTCTCAAGGTCCCTTCTAGTCCTTTCATTCTATTCTATTCTGTTCTATTCTATTCTATGTCACCTCCGACCTGGGGCCAGAGTTTATTGTCTGCTTCTGTCACAAGTCCCCACATTTATTAGGAGTCCATGCACACCTGTTCTCTGCTTACTATTCTCAGCTGAATGACCAAAGAGAAAGAGTCAACCAGATCCTCAAACAATATTTACAATGCTACCTCAACCATCACCAGGATGACTGATCTTCACTGTTACCCCATGCAGACCACACATCGGCAGGCCAAAGCCCCTTCTTTATCAACCCTCAGTTTCACTGACAACTGCCCACATCCTCCCCAAACCCATCTGCCTCAGATCTAGTACAAAATATCCATCACATCCAAGAGAAGGTGAAGGGACATCTTGAAAAGGCGAAGGAGGATTGTGATGGGCTTCTTTGGTATCATTCCCCCAAGAAGGAAATTAAATTTAATCACATTATGGTCACAATTATTGAGCAGTTTAGCTATATTCACCTCATGGACCAGATCCTGTGCTCCACTTTAGACTAAATCAAGAATTGCCTCTCCTCTGTGAGTTCCAGGAGTAGCTGCTCCAAGAAGCAGCCATTAATGGTGTCTAGAAATTTCATCTCTACATCCCATCCTGAGATGACCAGTACCAGTCAGTATGGGAGTAGCTGAAATGCCCCATTACCACTGAATTTTCTATTTGTGTAGCCTCTCTAATATCTCGGAGCATTTCACAATCACCATCACCATCTTGTTCCATATATATATATATATATATAATGTTACATTTAAAAATTACAAGTAAAATTAATTACTAATGTTTGTTTTTATGGCAACAGTTTCCCAGCTATGATTTGAACTGCAAAATTTGGGCTAATCAAATTGAAGTGCCAGAAGCCTCTTTTCTTTTTCCAGTTAAATCTATGTTTTTGGATATTTCTGGACTCTATACACAACCACAAGCTACTTTGTATACATAAATTATGAAATCCTGGCCCCACTGAAGTCAATGTCAAAACTCCCATTGACTTTAAATGGTCAGGATTTCACTCAGAATAACTTGTTCACAGTTTTGAGACTATATGTGCTAATCAAATTCAAATTGCATCTCAACTACCTGGAGTGCTCAGTATGTCCTAGAGGGCCAGGGAAAGGTATAAGGGGCTGGTGATAAGAGATAAGGGAAAATATCTTCAGGAACAACATGTTATCATGGCGGCAAGATTAGCTAAGGAAACTGGCAGCCTTAGCTCATTATTTTTTTATTTTGATTAGATTGTTAGCCCAATTTTATTTCACAAGGCACCTTGAATTGATTTCTTTTCTGTTTTAAATTTAAAATTAAATGTATTTTTCTCCATATATAATATACAAAGGTTCTCAACAGGCAGCATGAGCCAGATAAAACCTGTCCTGAGCTTCTAACAGCTTACTGTGATGAAGTAAGATCTCTGCCCATCTTCTGCAATGAAGTATCCAACCAAAGGCTTGAGAAAATAAATTTGGCAATGGCAGAGGGAAGACAAGGTAACTTTGGGTGAGCTTTCATGGCATGCAAGTCAGTCAATACTTTTAGTTTTTGTTCATGTTGTTCACAATAAAAATCTACATGCAGTTGATGTTTAAAGTAGAGTCTATTGAAACCTGCATGCCATCAAATAAATCTCCATCGGGGTTGCAGCAATGTTCAGCAGACTTTATGGTACACTACAGGGTTTTGGTAACTCTAAGAACAGATATTTTGTAAATAGATACGGTCTGTAATTTTTAACCCAATCTACCTTACCTACACATTATTGTATCTAACTGTCATGATGTCTGTGACCCAAATTTCTGTTGCCATGAAAGGAATTGGAATTTTTCACCAACCACAAACTTTTCAGTATAATACAGTAAAACTCATTATTGCTTCTGAAATGAACAGGTTGCCAATAGTATTTAATGGCATTACTATAGCCATTTAAAACAGATTTTGACTGGAGAAAATATTGTAAGCAATGACGCTTCATTGGCCGAGGATGGGCAAAATTATTGATTATTACTAGAGTAAAATAAATTTACTTTGCTGTAGTACCCAGAACAAAGTAAATGTAATAAAAAGAAGTATTTATTTATATTACTGTTATTAATTCATAGATTTTTAAGGCCAGAAGTGGCCATTATGATTTAGTCTGACCTCCCGTGTAATTCAGGCCACGGAACCTTACCCAGTAATTAGTTATTATTTGTATTACAGTAGCACCCAGAGGGCAAAACCAATATCAGTGTCCCAAGGAGCTTACAATTTTATTAAAGAACACAAAGGATGGAAGGGGAGATGTATTATTATCCCGTATTACAGATAAGAACTAAGGTACAGAGAGATTAAGTGACTTGCCCAAGGTCACACAGGAAGTCTGGGCAGAGCTGGGAACTGATTCCAGATCTCCTGTGTCCCAGACCAGTCTATTAACCACAAAACTAACAGTGTATTATTAAACACACACACACACACACACACACACACACACACACACACACACACACACACACACACACACACACACACACACACACACACACACAGAGTGATTATTTGTTTTACACTAATCCCATAATTTAAAAGACAAGTCGGCAGGTATGTGGCATGTCACTTTCTTACTCAACAGATCTGAACTCTGTCTCTTCGGGTCACATCTACTTGCCTTACCAACAAAAAAACCCTCATAAATTGCACTGCTGTCAACACTGCAGAGCCGATACAGTTGATTTCTATTTTGCCTCTTGCTTCATCAACAAAATTGTCAGCTAAATTCAGATTGTATAATTTTTATTGTTGGTGATGATGTGAAATGCACAGTAAAGTATGTCTTTTCTCTATACTCTCTGTTACATAGTTTTGTTTTGTTTTTTTCACCCCTCATTCAGGTTGGACAGAGTTTCACAGTTATCTATTGTTCTATTCTACCTTTAACTAATTGTACTCCCCTTTAAATTACCAAACAAAGGATACTTTAAGTATTTATGGTTTGTTTTTTAAACATTGATTTAAAGTAGTAAGCACAATTTTATGCTGACTTCAGAAACATATATACCCTCTAGATTTCTTACTCAACACTCCTAGGGATTTCAAGATCTTTGAGAATTTGTGATTTAATAACCATCATGTATAGTTTGTCATTGAGGACAGTCAATTAGTAACAGCAATAAAACATATATTCTGGAGAAAAGTAAACTTTGACTTTCCTAACATTGTATTAGACCATAAGATGGCTCCTTTAAGGGGAAAAAAGTATTTGGACTTCTCTTTCTTTACCTTTTATTTTGTGTTGATTATTTTGGTGTATATGTGCAACTCAGTAAATAATATTTGTAGCCTCCTTAAATAGTCTTGTGTTACAGAATATGAAGAGATTTATCAGTGTACCTAAATAACAATTTAGGGACTAACAAGCAAATTGTACCAGGTTTCCATAAGCAGTGAAGTACCAATATACTTCTGCTTATTAAAATAAAAGTCTCCTTACCAGTCTAGAAGTGCTATAGGCATGATTTAATAAACCTACATCATTCAACTCTGGGACTTGGGACTATGTAACAAAAAGGTTCTAGATTCTATAATCAATTCTTTATGAATATTTGATAATGCACATAAAGAGAAAATAAAGTATAGAAAAGTCTAATATATAAAAATCAGAGTTTCTTGGAATGTTTCCACTGTGTGAATTACTTTCCACTGTAAGCTAAATATTTGATTTTGACTATGTAAACTGTCTTGCCTCGTAAAAAAATAATACATAGCCACAGGAACCCACTAGTTAAACAGAGGTGGCTCATATTTTATATTCAGGGAGCACCTGTGAAGGTGAAAAAGAGAGAGTTGGTATTCTGGAGGTGAGGAGAAGCCAACATATTTTAGAGTGAAAAGATGGGAAGGTGCAGATTGGTAGTATTATTTTTATTAATTAAGACAGACAAATGTATATTGCAGGAAAGTGTGTGCTCAACTCAATGCTAGCAGCTTCTGTAGTTCAGTGTGTTTTACCTGTGAAGAATACAAGATACGTCTCAGCTTTTGAAATTATATGTAATGTTCAGTCAGTGTCCTGCAGGTGAGAAAATTCTCTCATCTACATTGTTACGGGTACATTCTGCTGTTGTCCAGGTTAACAAATATTTCAAAATAAAAAGTGCCATTTTTGCTTAGTAAATCAAAACAGACTTGCACTGAGAATCCTGAAAGATGAAGCATGACTATAATATAATCTCAGTGTCTCTAGAGTTTAGTTATGACATTTTTC
The DNA here is from genome assembly GCF_013100865.1 of Trachemys scripta elegans. Classification (NCBI taxonomy): domain Eukaryota; kingdom Metazoa; phylum Chordata; order Testudines; family Emydidae; genus Trachemys; species Trachemys scripta. Next base: position 256,834,002 of record NC_048298.1, on the reverse strand, counting down.
ATAACCTTTTATGTACCACCAGTTTCTTTGTCCTATACCCTTTGCTCATGGAAGGCCACATTAGCTCTTAGTTACACTGGTATAAATGTAGAGCATCTTCACTGAAAACAGTAGAATTATTCCTAATTTACAATTTACACAAATATAAAAGATCCTAATCTGAGGCCCAAATCCTTGGGTCTGGCTGAGCTGTACTCATTCCAGGACCCAAAGAGGAGCAATGGTATCTTAAATCCACCAATGTGCTTTTCTGATCATGTGGACAGCTATGGTAATTGTGCACTAGGAAACAGCGGAGGTACTGAGCACCTCCCAGATCCTTCTACTGGGGCATAGTGGTGGGTTTTTCCTTGGCTGGCAGGAAGCCAAAGAAGAATCATAAAGGGCTTAAGCACCAGGCATTAATTCTATACACAGCTACCAAAAGCATTAGAGAGATCAGCTGTGTTGAGATGATGGTCTTATTTTCCAGCCCCTTTTAGAGTCATTTCTAGAGGAGAGGACCCCAGCACTAGAGAGGGTTATCCTCACACATTGAGCCTCCCCATAAGAAAATAAGACACAAGGTAATGAGGGAAAAGTTATATCCAAACTGCTTTCACAAAATATAAACTGTCTTACCAGCTCCTGTATTCCTGTATGCTTTTGTCTATCTTTACTTACCCTCTGCTCTGGTGATTACCCAACCTCTTTATGTTGTCCTTCTACTCTCATCTCTGGGTCATCTTCCACATGGTTTCACGTGACTGGAAACCCTTACCTTACCCAGTCCACCATGCCTACACCTTCATCCTCCAACTCCCTCCTCAAAAAAACACCTCTTCCAAAAGACCTATCCTGATCAGTGAAGTGTTGACTAACAGAAGCATTAGCTACCTATTAATGACCAACTGATTAAAAGTATTACACACACAGACACAAAAACTGTACAAAAATGTAGAATGCCTAGCTGAGGTGGTATCACACTACTTTGCATTACACTCTAACCCAGATCTTACTTTCAGGGCCATCCCTAGGAGGGATGCAGGACCCTGGGTGGAAGTGAGGGATTTGTCTCTTCCAGGACTGACCGTGCCAGGCCAATCGCATCGGCCCGTGGGGCCCCCCAAAGCATGGAGTCCAAAGCTGTTTCCCCATTTCACCCTACACAAGGGATGGCTCTGCTTATTTTGTATGTTGTCTATTTAGACTGTAAGTTCTTTGAGCCATTGATCTTGGACCCAATTCATTCCTGTGCCAGAAGTAAGCTTATAACAAGGCTTGAGAGTGCAGGAAAAGGTGAATGTATACCACCTTTGCACCTTTCCTATTCTGGAAGCAGATGAAAGCCACTTCAACCCCTGGTGCAGGTTAGAGCAGAAAGAGGACTGCCTCAGCTGAAATGCAAAAGATTTTTATGGCAGACATACATTGCTGGCTTGCAACATCTCTGTGATCATTCTCTGCTTTCCTCTGAAGAAACATCCCTGATTTTCCCCAAGAGCTAGAAGCTCCTGTGGTTAGTGGGCAACTGGCTAGCAGAGCAGAGAAGGCCCTTATGTCAGGGGAAATCTCTAGGGGCTACTGAGATGTCCTTTACTTTTCCAGCATAAAGGGGATGAGGCGCAGTGATAAATCAAGTTTTTAATCTTCGTACTTCTCTAAAGGGTACAGCAGCACTATATGCTAATAAACAAGTATAATGGTGAGTCAGGATGTGTGGATTGTTTGAACTCCCCATTTCTTTTTGACAGTGGGATTGTTTATCTAAATATTTAATAATTTAGTCTACATTCTATGGTAGTTAGCTAGATAATCTCTGATTTTAGAGAGAGGGGAAATTTTCCAGTTTCTCCCTCCCTCCAAAAAACAAACAAACCTGATCTAGTGATCTGTGTTTTAGGTAAGCGTCTGCACTTTTATCTGGTTAACTCATTTCAGAACGTTTACTCTTTACCCATCATGAACATGATTTTTGAGTGTGTGACAGAAAATAAAAGCACAAAAGTGAAAAGTATCAGGAGTAAAGAACAAATCGTGTCAAACCAATCTGATAGCTTTCTTTGATAGGATAACGAGTCTTGTGGATAAGGGAGAAGCTGTGGATGTGGTATACCTAGACTTTAGTAAGGCATTTGATACAGTCTTGCATGATATTCTTATAGATAAACTAGGCAAATACAATTTAGATGGGGTTACTATAAGGTTGGTGCATAACTGGCTGGATAACCATACTCAGAGAGTTGTTATTAATGGTTCCCAATTCTGCTGGAAAGGCATAACAAGTGGGGTTCCACAGGGGTCTGTTTTGGGACCAGCTCTGTTCAATATCTTCATTAACGACTTAGATATTGGCATAGAAAGTACGCTTATTAAGTTTGCGGATGATACCAAACTGGGAGGGATTGCAACTGCTTTGGAGGACAGGGTCATAATTCAAAATGATCTGGACAGATTGTAGAAATGGTCTGAGTTAAACAGAATGAAGTTTAACAAAGACAAATGCAAAGTGCTCCACTTAGGAAGAAAAAATCAGTTTCACACATACAGAATGGGAAGAGACTGTCTAGGAAGGAGTACGGCAGAAAGGGATCTAGGGGTTATGTGGACCACAAGCTAAATATGAGTCAACAGTGTGATGCTGTTGCAAAAAAAGCAAACATGATTCTGGGATGTATTAACAGGTGTGTTGTGAGCAAGACATGAGAAGTCATTCTTCCGCTCTACTCTGCTCTGGTTAGGCCTCAGCTGGAGTAGTATTGTGTCCAGTTCTGGGCACCTCATTTCAAGAAAGATATGGAGAAATTGGAGAGGGTCCAGAGAAGAGCAACAAGAATGATTAAAGGTCTTGAGAACATGACCTATGAAGGAAGGCTGAAAGAATTGGGTTTGTTTAGTTTGGAAAAGAGAAGACTGAGAGGGGACATGATAGCTGTTTTCAGGTATTTAAAGGGGTGTCATAAGGAGGAGGGAGAAAACTTGTTCACCTTAGCCTCTAAGGATAGAACAAGAAGCAATGGGCTTAAACTGCAGCAAGGAAGGTCTAGGTTGGACATTAGGAAAAAGTTCCTAACTGGCAAGGTGGTTAAACACTGGAATAAATGGCCTAGGGAAGTTGTGGAATCTCCATCTCTGGAGATATTTAAGAGTAGGTTAGATAAATGTCTATCAGGGATGGTATAGACAGGATTTGGTCCTGCCATGTGGGCATGGGACTGGACTCGATGACATCTCAAGGTCCCTTCCAGTACTAGAATCTATGAATCTATAAATGCTGGGCAAATGAAAGTGTTATGTTGTAATAGGCTGCAAAGCAAAGGAAATAGTGGAGGGGCAGGAAATCATGGGAAATCAGAATATTGTTGCGGGAGGAAAGGAGAGAGAAAAAATAGAGGGAGTTTTGTGGAATGTTGAGTGTTTGTGAAGGAGAGAGAACAGGAAAGGGGATATTTAGAATGAAGAGGATCTCTCTTCCATCGGTGGGCTGAATGTCAAGGAGATTTGATAATGCATTTTATACTGCTGGATTTAATGTACTTCCTCTAGTGAAGTATTTGTAAAAGATCTTCAGATGAAAAGCATGAACAATACTATTCATGAGAAAATGGTTAAGGTAAGAACTAAAACAGCAGAATGGAACAGAAAGGAATGTAAAATCAAATACTAAGGGAAGGAAGGACTGAAAACCATTTTGAAAGAGAATGAATTCCTGTTCCCTGGAGTTTTGACAGAAAGCGGATGAGAAAAACTCTCTCTTCAGTAGAAAAAGTAGTTTTGGCTTAGTAGTCTCATATGCTCCATCATCCTCATAATCAAACTCTCAGAGATACGAGATGCACATTGACAGGCATCCTGGTATCAAATGCTGGTGCCCTGGAAGCTAATCCTCTTATGTACAATTTGCATCTCTTAATAGATAATCAGCCATATGTCAACCTCATTTAACTATTATAGAGCAGTGCAGGATCTCTCTGATATCTGTGATAATAGGAAAAGGAGAAATCAAAACTATTATCTACAATTTTTAAATTATGTAGTTAATCAGAAATGAAACATGAATACTTTGTATTTGTTGTGCTTTGAACATTGATCATTTTCCTCTCTACAGGTGCTGAGTGTTGTTTTTCTTTCTACCCTGACTGACATTAGCTTAGGGCTCGAGTGGCAGCATAGGCAGTATATTTACAGTGGTTTGAATTCTGCCCCTCTCCATGCCCCATACCTTCTCCTTTCCTTTCTCCATCATTCCAATATTCCTTCCTCTCTATTCTCTTTGTCCACTATCGCTCCCTCCCTCCCCTCTCTGAATTCCCCCTCCATCTTTCTCCATTTTCTCTCTCCACTCCATCTCCCTACCATCTTTGCATTCTGTCCTCCCCCCTCTCACTTCTCTCTATTGCATTCCATCCCTCTCACTCACCACAGTTCAGTTCAAAGTGGGGAAGGAAGAATACCTCGACCTCGGTCCAGTGCTTTAGTAAGTAGTGGTAGCAGCAAGGGGGAAGAACTCATAGTGCACAGGTGCTCCTTTTCTTTGCCAAGCAGCACCATCTGAATTCCAGACAGTACCTGTCTGAGGCAATAGCATACTATAGTTCATGCAGAAGTGCTTTCTATGCTGTGACTCCTACAGGTTGGTATCACACAGAGCACAGGTGGTACAGCTCACCAGAGAATAGCACATTTGGTGGCCTCTACTCTTCTCTCTTGTGCGTGTAAGAAGAGCAACCCTGGAGTCATAGCCCATCCCAGTGCCTAGGCCACAGATCACCTGAAAAAACACTGTATATAATATATAGTAAGCGTCACTTACTTTTGTGTTAAAACAACATGGAGTCCGGTGGCACCTTAAAGACTAACAGATTTATTCGGGCATAAGCTTTTGGGGGTAAAAGACCCACTTCTTCAGATGCATGCAGTGTAAATTATCTTTTGTGTTATCAACTTGCATGGCTTATATGACAAGTCACATTTTAAAAACTATTTGAATGTCTTTATCTTATTATTGTGAAGCAATGTATTACAGAAAAGAGACCTGCTGCTAGTGCTCACCAGTTCAGCTCGAGGAATTTTTTTTCAGAACCACTGTACACTCAATAAACTACTCTTATCACAGGGTCTCTTTGAGAAAAATAGATACAATTTTATTGTCTCCTCTGGGACGAACTTCCAGCCCCATCTCCCTGGACCAGGGCAGCCAATCCTGCTGGCTTCTGGGGGATGGAGCCACAAGAGCAGGGAGTATGTGCCTGTGGGCCTGGCTGGGGCCAGCCCCAGCCCAGAGAGACTCACAGCGTCAGTGTCTCCCTGGAGCTCATAGAAACCTCAGCATGGGAGGTGCCTCCCCAGCTGTATTCTTGCAGGTAGCCACTGTGTTGAACAGTGCAGTGACCACCTTCAGACAGCATGAGAAGCAGCTGGTCCAGTCCCTTCTGTTCCCTGACCAGTTCCAGCTGCCAGGGACAGGGGCCAAATGTGCCAGGGTGCAGGTGCAGTGGGAGAAAGGAGCCCCTTCCCCCTCCCCAAGCAAGCTATGCACAAATGTGTGTGTGGGGGGGGGAGGGGGGGTACTTGACCCTGCATGCCGCCCCCCCCATCACCTATTGTTAGGGGAAGTGGATAAGAAACTTTCAGCCCATTGACTCAAAAGACAGTGCCAACTTCCAGACAGGTATAGGAGATTTTACAAACATTGGCAACCTGAATAGCTCTATCTAAAGCCTCAGCAGAGTGAAAAAGACAAGCAAGCTGTTCCTTTGCTAATTCTATAGTTCAGTACCAAGGCGGAGAATATAAAAGGAAGGAGTGAGGCCTTAGTTAGATATTCACCATTTCAATCTGATAGCCCCCTCCAGATTAAAGCTGAATAATGGGTTTGCTGCACAATCAGACCATGAAAATTAATACTCTCTTAGCAATAAATATTCACAAATATGTTACATTGAAGCACAGATCAGCATTCAGAATCCCAGCTGTTGATACCAGGAAAGTGATTCTTAATGCATATCCTATTACTATTACTCCCACTCCCACTTCCCAGTCCTTTGCTTCTGGGAGTTAATGTTCTATACTATGATAAATAAGACAATATTTCAGTTAATGTAATATAAAACTAGATCTCTTAATGAAATCTTGAACCATCATTGATTTCAGTTCAGGATTGCAGACCATTTTATCCCTGCTCAAGACATGTAGGTTATATATGTTCATGGGTTTTGCTCAAAGTCTGAAATATGATGAATGCATTTTAACATCCTGTGGATTACATTCCATAGCCAGCTGCACAAAACTAAAAATGCAGCCTCCCCTTTCCCAGCCACAGGGAGGTCTTTGCTTTGCTCTACTGATTAGAGTAGGTTAAGAATTACCATCAGAGTTTCCAGAAGCGGCCCTATACTCCTGTTAGTGGGCATGTCAGGAGACAGTGAAGTCACACACTTCTACCACTCAGAGAACTGCTGGTGTGAGCTCATCAACCTTCATGAATGAAGAGTCAGATTCACAGAAGGGACCTTGGTGACATTGCCTGACTTCCTGCATACTATAGACTATGAATTAATTCCTACAACAAGTCCAATAGATGTGATTGAACTAGAACATAACTTTTAGAAAAAAACATCCAATTGTGATTTAAAAATGTAGTGTGACAAGGAATCTACCACAACTCTTAGTTAATTGTTCCAATAGTTAATTTTCCTCATTGTTAAAAATGTGCACTTTATTTCAAGTCTGAATTTGTCTAGTTTCAGCTTCCAGCTGCTGGATCTTCCTATACCTTTGTATGTTAGGCTGAAGAAACCTCTATACCAAATTTCTGTTCCTCATGTAGGTACTGTGAGAGACCCAGACCAGTTGGGAACAGCAGAGTAGCAGAAGGGAGATATACTGGCCACTGGATAAGTAGTTTTCTGTTCCCTGAGTGACCAGAGCAGGGGCTGCTCCAGGCTAATAGACCACCTGACTCCAATTAACCTGCTAAGAGTCAGGTGAGGCAGTTAAGCACCTGCCTCTAATTAAGGCCCCTCTGATGCTATAAAAGGGCTCACTCCAGTCAAGCCAGGGAGAGCAAGAGGTTGTGTTGGTATTATCATCAGGAGGAAGGTCTGGTGGTGAGGACAAAGAAGGTGTTGGGAGGAGGCCATGGGGAAGTAGCCCAGGAAGTTTTAGGTGTTGTGCAACTGTACCAGGAGGCACTCTAAACAGCTGCAGACCACAGGGCCCTGGGCTGGAACCTGGAGTAGAGGGCGGGCACGGGTTCCCCCCATACCTCCCAACTGCTGATCAAACACAGGAGGAATTGACCTGGACTGTAGCTTCTACCAGAGGGGAAGGTCTCTGGACTGTTTCCTGACCCACAGGGTGAATCTGTGAAGCGAGCAAATAAGTGCAGGACCCACCAAGGTAGAGGAGGAACTTTGTCACAGTACTTATAGACTGTGATCAAATTACCCCTTAACCTTCTCTTTGATAAACTAAATAGATGGAATTCCTTGAGTCTAACACTATAAGGCAAGTTTTCCAATCCTTTAATTGTTCTCATGGCTCTTCTCTGAACCCTTTCAACTTTTTCAACATGGTTCTTGAAGTGTGTTCACCAGAAATTTACACAGTATTCCAACAGTGATACCAAATACAGAGGAAATACAACCTTCCTACTCTTACATCCAAGCACCTCATTAGCTCTTTCGGCCAGAGCACCACAATAGCCGAATGTTCAGATGATTATCTCCAAAGACCCCCAAGTCATTTTCAGAGTTACTGCTTCCAAGGACAGAGTCACACATCTTGTAAGTACATTCTTTGTTCCTAGACTCAACCTTGCATTTAGCGGTTTTGAAATGCATATTGTTTGCTTGTACCCAATTTATACAGTAATTCAGATTATTTTGTATCAGTGACCTGTCCTCTATGTTATCTACCAGTCCCTCAATCTTTGTGTCATCTGCAAACTATATCAATAATTATTTATATTTTCTTCTTGGTAACTCATTGATAAAAATATTAAATAGCATAGGGCTAAGCACCTAACTCTGTGAGACCTCACTGGAAATGCATCCACTCAAGGATGATTCCATGTTCACATTTACATGTTGAAACCTATCATTTAGCCATCTTTTAATTTATTTAATGTGTGCCATGTAGGACATGTAGGCATATAGTAATGTAGAAATTAAGTATAAACTTTAATTTGTCATTTTAAAAATAAGTGTATGTTAATGGAACTTATCAAATAGCTTTTGAAGCAGCATGGCTTTGAGCTTTGATAAAGCAAAATAACCATTTACACAATTCTGAAGTTTTCCAGACAGGATAACAGTTCTGTAATTTCTTACTCTAGTCATGTGATTTCTCAAACCTTGAAAAAGTGTAAGCATGACATGTGTGAATGAGTAAGGAAAAACTTTTCTAAGTCAAAGGATTATATGCCATAAGTTATGGCCATGAAAGTGACCAGGCCCCTAATGGTCAAAAAGCCATTCATGGGCCCTGGCTATTGACCCAGATAAGTGGGGTTAAGACAGCTTTGATGGAGTCATCTTCTCTTCTTATTCCCTTATTAGTGTTTGCTTTGGGAAGGAGAGCCGCAAGAGTTGATCAGAGGTCAGACTTGGCTTCACTTTATCAGGAATTAACAATGCAGTTGGGGTACAAATCCTGTGATCCACATTTGCTCAGAAGATCTTCAGGTTGGTTCTGGGGGATGTCACCAGCTCGAATTTCAACCTCAAAAGACCAGGTAAACGAAGAAGTGTGTTTCTCTGAAGGTCACCAATACAACAACCAGAAAGCTGACAACTTCTATTTCCTTCCCAACAAAAGGTGCTTCTATACTGCATGTTTTTATTTATTTATTTGTTTATTTGGGGTGGGGGAGGGTGATATGTAGCACACATGCATGGATATAAATAGCAGTGTAGATGTCAGGCACATTTTAGGTGAGTAAAGACACCCTTGAAGGATGTTGGTATGTACTCAAGTATCCTACATGATTCTTTACTTCCCCAAACACCCTACTGCTGTAGCCTTTCCTTTCTTCAGGAAAAGAGTCCAGTAGTGGGGGAAAAAGTTCTGGTGGGGGTAGGCAGCTCCCTTCGGTTGGTGCCTTTTCCTCTCACAGGAAATGACATCAGCACCTCCTGGCTGGAGCCCTTCCCTGCTATAGGGAAAAGCTTCAGCAACAGAAAAAGGCTCTGCCAGATCCCCTTTGCTGAAGGCTTTCTCCAAATCAGAGAGAGCCTTGGCAGCAGGAAAAACTCGGGAAGGGAGGAGGCAGTGTAGAAAGGTTCAGCCTTTCCTCAAGCGCGCCCCTCAGAGGCTTTCTTTGTTGAGGTGAAAGTCTCCAGCAGTGGAAAGTGGTGGAAACCTTTACCTGATGTCTCCCCTCTGCCAGAGCCTTTCACTGACACATGTAGCTACACACCAGAGTATGGATGTGATGTGCTTTTAGAAGATTAGGGTTGGAGGAGACCTCAAGAGGTCATCTTTTCACTGGGGCATGTAGCTACATGTACACTATAGACCACCATTAATGATGTGTAGTGTACACATAGCCAAAAACACTGCAGACCAGCAAGTTGACTGGAGGAGACACCCACTAATGTAACAGTACCCGAGACAGAAGATATCACCAGATTCCCCAAATGTAGTTCCTGACTGACCCTGAAACTCCAGACACTTTTTTCTTTTCCTGAGTAACATTTTTGTTGTTGTTTCCTTAAGGAGAATACTTGAATAGCTATGTAGGGAATGCCTGACAGGAAAGATTTGCCTTAGCCATTTAGAGTGTTTGTCCAATAATACAATGTACATATAATCCTATAGTACAAAGTTACACAGGGCAGAATTTAACCTAGGTTCAAAGTATATCTTTCCACGGATCACCAGAGGTCACCCTGGGTATATAAGTATTCCAGTCTTAACCCATTCTTTCCACAATGGAAAGTATAAGCTGCTAAGTAAACTGCATATGCATAGGAAGAATAAATAAACCATTCAGTCATTGGTACTATATTGGTTTTGTGATTTGATTATTGATTATGCTCATGATTTGATCAATTGTTGATCTTAGATTGTTTTCTGGTTTGTTAACCAGTTTTAAATTGCACTATTGTAACTCCTTGATTTGATTAATTTGAGACATATTGTAACGTCAGTCTGATTCTCATATTGTTTAGTATGTTAGGGCAATATAACAAATTAGTTACCCTTATAGTTCTTTACACTCTTAACTAAAAGCTATAAAACACACCAAATTAGTTTTCTCTGATCAAATGACAATGAGGTAAAAACCTCAATTAAAGTGTCTTCAATTAAATGTTAATAAATCACAATTTGCAATCTCATAAAACAATTGTATCAAGTTAGTTTGACAAGATCTTTTTTCCATAAGTGCTTGTTGATTGTCTGTAATTGTATTATCCTTTAATACTTTATTGAGTCTCATACTAGCCATTCCATCTTTTCCCAAGATCAGTGTAAGGCTAACAGGACTGTAATGTCTCAGATCATCCCATTTACAGTTTTAATAATATAGGTAAAATAATTAGCTTTATTCCAAACTTCTGGAACTTTCTGAGTTTTGAAGACTTATTAAAAACACAATTAATGTTCAAGAGAGCTCCTCGGTCATTATTTTTAAAACTCTGGGATGCAAGTTACTCAGACATCTAACTTCAGTAGCCATTGTTTATCATCCTCCTTAGTTATCCTTGGAATGGAAATTATTTCAACATCATCTGATATGAATATATCATTTATCTTCTTCCCAAATACAGGTCAAATGTATTTATTGTAGGTGTCTACATTTTCTGAATTATTATGGACAATTATACCCTTTTCATCTAGCAATGGACTAATGCCACTGTTAGAGTTCCTTTTATTATTGATATACTTAACTCTCCTTCTTATTGACCTTAAATCTGCTATCCATAGATTTCTGCTTATGTACTTTTACTTCCCTTATCAATATTTTAGTCTCTAGATCCAAATTTTCATGCATTGCTGTCAATGAACCCTTCCCCCCCCCCCATTTGCAATCCAGCTATATATAGCTGCTTTCACTTTCACCTCTGTTTTTTTAAGCAATGCTTCCTTCTTTCTCAATTATGAGATTGTGAATTTTGGCCATGCAGTAAAATGTTCTTAAACTGCTCCCAATTATCTTTCACATTTTGTTTTCACATTTTATGTTTGTTTTCTTTCTCTGATTTGGTTCATAATTGTTTTTGGTAGCTGATTTGGTTCATAATTGTTTTTTAGCTTTGTAAAGTGGCATTTTAAATCACCAAATATATGTGTATATGTATGTGTATGTATGTGTATATGTATGTGTATGTATGTGTATATGTATGTGTATGTATGTGTATATGTGTATGTGTATATATATAACAGAATGGGACTCTATTGTATTTGCACATGGCAAATATAATCAAGTCATGATAATTTTCACCTAAGAAACCACTAACATCTCATTCTGTGATAAAATCTTCTTTATGTCAAGACCAGGTCTAATATAGAATTTCCCTGTTTTGAATGCAACACTTTTTGAGGTAGGGAATTGTCATCTATACTTGTTAGAAATTCCAAGGATGTTTTAGTCCAGGCAGCATGAGACCTCCAGCATATGTCTCTCCAACTGAAATCCCAGTGTCATTTTGGGAATGACATACACTAGCCTTGTGGAAAAAGAAGCAACTGTCATTGTCATTAATGCACCATCCTTTGATGGGCACACAAAAAGTTGAGAAGTGCCATATCCTGTGAATACTGCAAAATGCTGAGAAGCTCCACACAGCAGCTATCATTGAGGTTATTCACCGGTATGGGCAAGTTTTACAGGATGCAGACAGGAACTCATCTCAACAACTAGTACAACTAGTAGGGATTTCCAGTGCATTGCCCTGAAAACAGTACACTGAGTAGATACTGGTATTAACTCTTCTTATCTCTGTACATAAACTAATCATTAGAGTTGTTCTGCTTGTCTGTCTAGATATTTAAAGAGAGATTATTGATTCATGCACTGTATTCTGGGTAATATATGATTCCAATTTTACTAAAGTGACTCTTTATTAAAGCAACTTTTTACAGAGCTGTTTTGGTTCAGTTTAGCATTATGCACAAACCATAGGCACAATGACTGACATCCTGGTGCCTCCTCCAAACTCTTCCCTCCTGCAACTTGTGTTCCTCCATGCAAGTCCCATGTAGGTTGCTGTAATCACCACAATATGCAAGTATAAACCTGTGAAGTAAAGAGTCATTGGGAATTCAGAATATGTGACAATTTACAAAAAATCTGTTTATAATTTTTTTTTTTGGTAAATTTCATGGTTGGGAAGAAAAGCTTGAAATATATTCTAAAGGCTCATAAACTAGAAGGCAAGTAAAAAGATCCAAATATGTATTTAAAACAATAAGGTGAATGTTAAGACAATGACTTTTGAGTGCTGACTCATGATTTATGGCTGCGGTTCGCCACTCCAGGCCAATGGCAGCTGTGGGAAGCGGCACGGGTGCGGACGCAGAAAGTAAACAAACCGGCTCGACCTGCCAGAGGGCTTACCCTGGTGGGTCGCGGGCCAAAGGTTGTCGATCCCTGTGTTAGTGTTTGTACTTGTATAGCAGCTTTTATCCCAAGGAAATCAAGACACTTTAAAATGTTTAATTAAGCTTTAAGCTTTAAAGTACTGCATAGTGATAAATATTGTGACAGTCAGACCTGACAGTTTTGGAAGGATGATTTAAGGCCGGTATATCAGCCTTAGAATGGTCAAAGCCCTTTTCCTATTCACTGAAAGAAGTTACTTCAGGTTAATTATGGACATTGGAGTCTGTGACCTTTAAAAACCTCTTTGGGGAACAAGAAAAGGTCGGAGAGAAGAGAAGCAAGTTGGAAAAGGGTTGTGTGCAATGAGAAGAAAAGGGACCTCCTAGGTAAGGTGTGGTTGTTTTTTTCCTATAAGGAAAATCTTGTGTTTATTTCTGTTTGGGGGGGGGGGGAGCTTAGTTCCCAGCATTGCTAGGCCAGAGTGGACAAGAGAGGGTGGCTGGCAATTAGTAGATGGCATAAGAAGAGGTGGTAGTCCAGTGGGTGTTAGGATATGTACTTTTTTTTGTTTTCATTTAAGGAAGCCCTCAAGTCTTCCCTGTAAAGTATTGTAAATAAACCTATGTGAAGTATTAAACCTCCTGAGTAGGAGACTGATTAACTCAAGGTCTCCTCAACACCAGAGTGAGAAAATCTGAGCCCTGACATGATTAAAGAGGTGTGTTATCACAAAAAAGATACGGGAAGGTAAAGTGACATTGTCTACATTCATACCGAAAAATAGTGGCAAAGCCACAAATCCAGGACTCCTGACTCTGGCTTCTGCTCTGTTCATTAGATTACACTCCTATCTTTGTGAGAATCTCTGAAGTATAGTACTATACGTGAGGAAATGACACTATATATATTGCTTTTAATAGATCTTTTGACTGCCCATAGTCCAATCAGGTAATATTGGACGTGACCTAATGTCCATAAAGGGTCCTGTGACCAAATGGTTCAAAAGCAAAACAGTACATTTACCCAGTATTCATTAACTCAGCAGGTGTTTGACATTTTAGGTAATCTCATCAGACCAGATACCTGTGCAAAGAATTTCATTTCTTTATTCATGAGTAGCAAAGAAGCAGAGATGTAGAGAAGTGAATAGAATTTAGTTTCCTAAAGCAAATGTTGTGCTCAAGTTATCTCAAAGCACTTGATAAAGAAATAAGTTCAATATTGGCTTTCAAGTGACACTGCAGGTAAACTTGAAGGCATTAAGAACTCTTCAAGATTTCACACATAGCTCTGAATATTTGAACCTGTTTTACTGACAGAGTACTTGCTTCTGAGTACACCTGGATTATCTACTCTTCTCAGGCAAGTCCCATTCATTCTTTTATTTTCAGCATTTGTTACGTTGATTTAATCCTTTTATCATGTTTGCCATTTTCTTCATTTCTGTCCCTCCTGTGTACCATTTATAAATCCATAGTATGCCCACATCTTGAATACTGTGTGCAGATGTGGTCACCCCATGTCAAAAAAGATATATTGGAATTTGGAAAAGGATAAAAAAAGGGCAACAAAAATGATTAGTGGTATGGAACGGCTTCCGAATCAGGAGAGAATAATAAGACTGGGACATTTCAGCTTGGAAAAGAGATGACTAAGGGGAGATATGATTGAGGTTTATAAAATCATGACTGGTGTAGAGAAAGTAGATAAGGAAGTGTAACACAAGAAATAGGAGTCATCAAATGAAATTAATAGGCAGCAGGTTTAAAACAAATAAAAGGAAGTATTTTTTCACACAATGCACAGTCAACCTGTGGAACTCCTTGCCAGAGGATGTTGTGAAGGCCAAGACCATATCTGGGTTCAAAAAAGAACTAGATATATTCATGGAGAATAGGTCCATCAATGGCTATTAGCCAGGATGGGCAGTAATGGTGTCCCTAGCCTCAGTTTGCTAGAAGCTGGGAATGAGTGACAGGGGATGGATCACTTGATGATCACCTGTTCTGTTCATTCCCTCTGGGGCACCTGGCACTGGCCCCTGTTGGAAGACAGGATACTGGGCTAAATGGACCTTTGGTCTGACCCAGTAGGGCCATTCTTATGTTGTTTAGTTCTTATGACTTCCAAAATACCCTCCCCTGTAAGAGTGTCAGAGTGGAGTCCCACCCCTTTGTACATGAGGCTTTGTACTGCAGGCAGGTGACTGCTACATAGAAGTCTTGAACCCAGAAGAAATGGAATTAAACTTTGGCCATTTAGAAGCCCCAGATGGGAGCCACCACCTACTAAAAGCCTCACCCTGTCCGCAGCTTCATGGGATTTGATGCTGTTGCTGCCCTCCAGCAAGAAATCATCAAGTTGGCAAAGGATGTTGGATTCAAGGTGGAGGAGGAGGAGGATGTAGAGGAGTTGTTGGAATCTCACACTGAGCAACCAACAAATGAGGAACTGATTGGCTGGACCAACAACGGATATCCAAAGAAAGCAAGGACAATGATGACATAGGACAGGAAGCCAGTAGTATTACATAAAATAATCCCTCCTGTTTCTTTGGATTGTTGGAAGAGATGACAGAAATCATACAGACCTGTGATCTTTTTCATAAATGGTTTGCCAAAGTCTTCAGGGCTCTCAATGGTGCAGTTGCTTGCTATAGGGAGATCTATCACTCAAAGATTCATGGAGGAGAGCAGATGTTGATAAAATCCCTTTTTAGGACTGCTGCAACCAAAAAGCCAGCCATGGAAAAGCCAGCCCAAGAAAACCCAGCCGCCCCCCCTCATAGAATCATAGAAGATTAGGATTGGAAGAGACCTCAGGAGGTCATCTAGTCCAATCCCCTGCTCAAAGCAAGAGAAACACCAACTAAATCATCCTAGCCAGGGCTTTGTCACACCGGGCCTTAAAAACCTCTCAGGATAGAGATTCCACCACCTCCCTAGATAAACCATTCCAGTGCTTCACCATCCTCCTAGTGAAATAGTGTTTCCTAATATCCAACCTAGACCTCCCCCCTGCAACTTGAGACCATTGCTTCTTGTTCTGTCATCTGCTACCACTGAGAACAGCCTAGCTCCATCCTCTTTGGAACCCCCCTTCAGGTAGTTGAAGGCTGCTATTAAATCCTCCCTCACTCTTTTCTCTTCTGCAGACTAAACAAGCACAGTTCCCTCAGCCTGTCCTCGCAAGTAATGTGCCCCAGCCCCCTGATCATTTTTGTTGCCCTCCGCTGGACTGTCTCCAATTCGTCCACATCCTTTCTGTAGTGGGGGGGCCAAAACTGGATTCAATACAGGTGTGGCCTCACCAGTGCTGAATAGAGGGGAATAATCGCTTCCCTCTATCTGCAGGCAATGCCCCTACTAATACAGCCCACTATGCTGTTAGCTTTCTTAGCAACCCAGGGCGGCACACTGCTGACTCATATCCAGCTTCTCATCCACTATAATCCCCAGGTCCTTTTTTGTAGAACTGCTGCTTAGCAAGTCATTCCCCAGCCTGTAGCAGTGCATGGGATTCTTCCTTCCTTAGTGCAGGACTCTGCACTTGTACTTGTTGAACCTCATCAGATTAATTTTGGCTGAATCCTCCAATTTGTCTAGGTCACTTTGGACCCTATACCTACCCTCCAGCGTACCTACCTCTCCCCCCCAACTTAGTGTCACTCGCGAACTTGCTGAGGGTGCAATCTATCCCATCGTCCAGATCATTAATAAAGATGTTGAACAAAACCGCCCCAGGACCAACCCCCAGTGCATTCCACTCGATACCAGCTGCCAGGTAGACATCGAGCCATTGATCACTACCCTTTGAGCCCAACAATCTAACCAGCTTTCTATCCACCTTATAGTCCATTCATCCAATCCATACTTTTTTAACTTGCTGGCAAGAATACTGTGGGACTCCAAATCAAAAGCTTTGCTAAAATCAAGATGTACCACATCCACTGCTCTCCCCATATGCACAGAGCCAGTTTTCTCATCATAGAAGGTAATCAGGGTGGTCAGGCATGACTTGCCCTTGGTGAATCCATGTGGACTGTTCCAGATCACCTTCCTCTCCTCCAAGTGCTTCAAAATGGTTTTCTTGAGGACCTGCTCCATGATTTTTCTGGGGACTGAGGTTCTACTTCTTCCCTTTTTTAAAGATGGGCACTATATTTGCCTTTTTCCAGTCATCCAGGATCTCCCACAATCACCATGAGTTTTCAAAGATAATGGCCAATGGATTTTTAATCACACCAGCCAATTCCCTCAGCACCCTTGGATGCATTAGATCTGGAACCATGGACTTGTGCATGTCCAGCTTTTCTAAATAGTCCTTAACCTGTTCTTTCACCATTGAGGGCTGCTTACCTCCTCCCCATAATGTGTTTCCCAGGACAGCAGTGTGGGAGCTGATCTTGATTGTGAAGACTAAGGCAAAAAAGCAATGAGTACTTCAGCTTTTACCACAGTATCTGTCACTATGTTGCCTCCCCCATTCATTTAAGGGTCCCACACTTTCCCTAACCTTTTTCTTGTTGCTAACATGCCTGTAGAAACCCTTCTTGTTACCCTTCACATCCCTTGCTAGTTGCAACTCCAGTTGGGTTTTGACTTTCCTGATTACACCCCTGCATGCTCGATCAATATTTTTATACTCCTCCCTATTCATCTGACCAAGTTTCCATTTCTTGTAAGCATCCTTTCTGTGTTTAAGCTCAACCAAGATTTCACTGTTAAGCCAAGCTGATCGCCTGGCATATTTGCTATTTTTTCTTCACATTGGGATGATTTGTTCCTGTGTCTTTAATAAGGATTCTTTAAAATATAGCCAGCTTTCCTGGACTAATTTCCTCCTCATATTAGCCTCCCAGGGGATCCTGCCTATCAGTTCCCTAAGGGAGTCAAAGTCGTCTCTTTTTGAAGTCCAGAGTCCATATTTTGCTACTCTCCTTTCTTCCTTTTGTGAGGATCCTCAACTCAACCATCTCATGGTCACTGCTGCCCAGGTTGCCACCCACTTCCACTTCCCCTACCAATTCTTCCCTATTTATAAGCAGCAGGTCAAGAGGAGAATGGCCCCTGGTTGGTTCCTCTAGTAGTTGCACCAGGAAGTTGTCCCCAATACTCTCCAAAAACTTGCTTGGTTGTCTGTGCACTGCTGTATTGCTCTCCAAACAGATGTGAGGGTCATTGAAATCCCCTATCTTAGGTAAGCGCAATTGACCCAGTTTTATATTATTTATGAAAATGTTCTACGTATTTAAGTGGTGTTACTAGGGCTCTACATTATTTTATTGAATGTTTTATGTGTAAAATGTGTACTGTGTAACGTCATTGTAAAATGGTACCCTGTTTAGGTGAAAAGAACATTGTCATAGGCGAGCGTTGTGACATTGTGAACAAATTCCCCCCCCACTTCCATTATTTCTTATGGAGAAAAAAATTCCCCGATATCCATCATTTTGGTATCCGGCACCCTTCTCAAAAACGCAACCCAGATGTATACGGGGACCCCCTTTATCTCAAACGTGTCCCATTCTAATTAGTCATGCTAAGGATATTGTAAATTCTTTAAATTGTTCATGTACGATTGCCCCTAACTTGTGTCATGTCTTTAGAAAGCCATCTATCATCCTTATGACATTTGTGTGAGAGCCCAGACATGCACATCCCTATGAGTGACATTTGTATGCTGTATCCCTCCATGTTACACAAGCATTTTAAGTCCTGCATTTTAAATCCACTTAAAGTTCTGGACTGAGGGGACTACCACCACTTTACCAGGTGTTAATAATGTGAATACATTTAGCCTATTCTTGCTAAAAGATTTTTTTTTAATTATGTTGTGACCGGTGTCTAGAATGAACCACCCTGAGAATTCCACAATTAGGGTAGACTGCAAGAAACGGGGCAGACCATCCCCCCCAAAACTGGTGGTTTATTCTATGATCATATTCATTAAACCAGTAGCAAAAGAAATTGTGTAGCACCACAAGAAGCCAAACATAGTCCCCTTTAGGCATTCCAGACCTTGGTTCCCATTCAGACATATTGATCTAATATAGTGAGAGATTACTGAAAACCCAATTTTCCCATACATGAGGGTACACCAATCCCAAAAGATCAGACATTAACTCCCAGGTCAGTTATATATTTCAGATCTTACCCAAATATCATGTCAGCCAAACCTTAGTAAACTAACTATAGATTTACTAATAAAAGAAATCAGTTATAAATGGTTAAACGATCATATGCATACAAATGATTGCAATGTCCTTAGATCTTGTTTGTAGCAGTGACAGAATAGACTGCTGTCTTGCAAAAGTCTCGCTGGTAACTTCCAAAAGGTTAGAAGGTCCTCAATCCATAGTTCAAAATACTTCCTTTAGTTAGAAATCGAAGTCCAGAGAATTGGAGCAGGAAGGAGGTAAAATGGAGATGTTGCAGCTGCAATTTATATCCTCTACCATGTGCATGGAAAAGTTACTGTCCCAAACAATGCCCACAGCCCCTATGTATGGAAAATTATTAACCAAGATGGAGTCTGAGGTCACATGTTCACATCACATGTCCTTACATGTTTTGCTGAATCACAGGGATAGCCATTGTCTCCATGCTGTTTCAGGGTTTCCAGGAAGGGCTGGAGAGTTGATTCTTCTTAATGGCCCATCAACCTTGAATGGTTCATCAATGCTGGGCTGGTGAGACTGGATGTAAACTACTTTGTGGGTGTCACCCCAAGCTCAAACATATTTGAGATACAAATACAACCAATATTCATAGCTTCAAATACAGTGATACATGCATTTAACCAGGATAATCATACTTGGTCATTTGTATCTTTTTGATATCTTACATGACACTTTATATAAGATTAATTGCAATTGTGTCACTTTTTTGTATCAACAACATCACTTACATATTCTAGGTACTGGAAGTACCAAGTTCTTACCCCACAGTTTGAAACAATTCCCCTTTCTTCCAGTAGTTGTTTCAGAACTAGAGACCAACAAGTACCATATAAGAGGATTCTACAGTAACATTTGGAATTTTTTTCCCCCTCGTCAGTTCAGATTAAATTACAATAGGTTTCAGAACCCTGATGCTTTAATTAAATTTTAGTACATGTCAGCTTACATAAGATTTATTTTTAATTAAACAGATTGCAATTTGAGTATAATGTCTCTGACTCTGTAGCATATGCTGCCTGTTATGAGATTTAACATTTGCTGCACAAGGTACATTCAGATCATACTGAAAGTACTCACGTTGCCTCTTTAATATGCTTTTAAGATATTTAGTAAAATAACAGGGACAGGCGAACCTCTAAAAATTCATAGTTTTTTATGCTTATCTGAAATCATGGGTCAGTCCAAATCCATCTTTAAGTCCATACTCCTTTCCACTCACCTTCTTATAGGTAACTTACTGCAGCTTTGCAGAGATATTAGCATTCCAGTTCAAATGCAACAAAAGACAACCATCTATCAAAGAAAAATCAAGTTCTGCCAGATCATGATTTTAAATTTTGGAATCACTGTAGTACTGTTGAAGATTGGCATGCAGTGTCTCCTGGTGTTCACTTGTTCTAAGGCCGGGGTTAGAGGAGTAGAGTTAAGATTGTCTGAATGACATTAACTGTGCATTTGCATACTTCCTAATATGTGTTTTTCATTTAAGTATAACCATAATTTGTAATATCAAGATCTTTATTTAATTTCTCAGAAAACCACAGTGCTCTCATAAGGGTTTTTCATTTAACTGATCCATATTTACAAACTACATTCAAGTTTCACAAAGCTTCCTCCTGACAATTGCTTTAGCCTTTACAATTAAGAATTTTTCAATGTCACAGTTAGAGGGCTAGCTACATCTTGGCCTCTCTTTGGGCTTTTTGAGTGCAGGTGTTCTAGCTCTTGTTCTTACCTGTTTTGAGGCAGTCTAATTATTCTTCCACTATTAGATTGGGACCGGTGTACACTGCCTGTTATATACCAATCATCCTGAAGGCCCAAAGGTGTTTTGGACACTTACTGGATCCTCCAATTGGGAACCTGTGACCAGTCTTAATGACAAATATCATTCTGATGGGGTGTATCATAGAATCATAGAAGACTGGGGTTGGAAGAGACCTCAGGAGGTCATCTAGTTCAACCCCCTGTTCAATTCCCTATAGTTGCCCAGAGAGAGTAGAATTAAGCCAAGCAGGCCCAATCAACCAATTAAGCAGGCAGGAGAGAGATTTAGTCTGCAAAGGGACCACTAGTTGGAAGGTGGCTCAGCTGGACAAGAACAAGAGGGTCTGGCGTAAAACCCCGGAGCTGGAAACAGCTGGGAGCTGCAGGAGGGAACCATGTAGTCACTCCCTGGGAGGAAGGAAGTGTGTTCAGGACTATAGCGGGTAGTCCATAGTTACTCCCTGAGATGAGGGAGTTGGGAGGCTGGCAAACCCAGAGAGTGGGGAAGCCAGGTAGATAGGAGAAGGCTCAGGGGAATAGCAGCCAGGGAATAGGAATCCAGACTGTGGCTGTTGATTAGAGGACGCCTGATCTGTAAGTCAAGTACAAGTTGGGCCTGTGTTCCCCTTCCAGCCAGTGAGCGTATTGCATAGACCAGGCAAAGGACATGGACTGCCTGGAACAATTTGTTCTGGAAATGGGAACCATGTAGTGACCTGACCATGTCCCGAAGAGGAGGCTGCAGTTCCTGGAGAAATAGGAGTTAACAGTGTGAGAAGACAATGGGAAGAGGGCTCCACATCTGGCCAGAGCTAATCCCCAGAGCAATCTGGAGGAGGCACTGCTAGCAGTGAGTGGACTCCCCATGACAATCTTCCTTATAGCAAAGTATCTTTAATTTATGTATCAGTCGGAATAAAGCATTAGAGGAAAAGAGTTTGAAAACAACAAACAGGTTACATGTTATTTCATCTCATCCAACCTTATGCTTCAGTACAAGCTAGGTTACATAGGCATTCTCTTAAGTTGCATGAGTAGAACTGAAACAGTTTGCATTCTAGCAATCCCAGGTCCTCCAGTGTCTTTGGGTCTTTCAGTCTGGTTCCCTTTTATTCAAACAAGTTTGGTGCTCCCCTTAATACTAGGTTAGAGCCATTAAGGCTACTTGCTCTGGAAATGTCTTTTAACAGCAATGACATGTATGCTATTAGCGAGGACCTCCTCCCCTTTCTCTGCTAAATTGAAGCATTCCCCCCACCAATAAAATACAGACACACTACACTAGTGAAAGATCTAGATGACATTTTAATGTAACCATTTTTCCATGCAGACGTGTCAAAAGCTCAATGTTTTGTGGGAACATGTCAATTTACATGATTTTTCCCAGAAATAATTTGAAACATTTTTTCAACTTTATAATTTTATTTTGATGTTTTTTATATCAATTCAATTCAGTTCATTTTGTTTTGACTTTTATATTATTACAATATTATACAGTATATTACATTTTGATATTATCAAAATGAAATAATTCATTGATTCTGAATCAATTTTTTCCAGAATTTCCATTCTGAACAACATCAGAATTTTTCACAGAATATAAATTCTGGTTTGTGATGAGTTATAAGTAATAATTAAAAAACATCCCCACATGTGTCGCACTCTGTGACAAGAGCCCCCGGGAACCTGCAGGGTATTCAAAAATTCTGGTGAAACTTACCAAATATAGTTTGTTTGGTCATTTTATAGATTTTTTTTTTAATTTTGAAATTTTGTCCCATAGAACTTTTTGCAGATTTTTTTTTGGGGTGGGGGATGACAAAGATTCAATTAAAAAAAAAAACAACAACAACATTCTGGAAAAAGTCACAATTAATAATTGTACTTCAATTTTTTAAATGTCTCTAATATAAATGGGTCATGCTTCTTCCCAGACTGCACATTTATCTCATGTTTCAGAGTAACAGCCGTGTTAGTCTGTATCCGTTTTTGCATTTATCTCATGTGGCTTCTCTTTCCCCATCACCAAACCAAATCCCTTTGTAGCACCCTTTCCGTCAGAGCAAGAGAGATATAAGGGGATTGGGCCAAAGTTGGGGAGGGATCCCATGGATATGTATTCGGGATGGCTAGCCCATGTCACCACTCACCACTGCCTGTGCTACCTTGACTATGCTACTAATTTTAGCATGAAAATTGAATGAGATAGCATGAGTATGTCTGCTTGAGCTGGGAATCAAACCCCTGTGCATGTAAAATAGATTTAAAGGATTTGTTTTGGCAATGGGTAGCAGATTTCTGAAGGATGCCTTCTTCTACTTTGACTTTTGCAGATCTTTGGTGGATAGAGCTAAAATTTAGCAGCATCTTGATAAATTGGAGAACGAGGTGATAGTCAACAAAATGAAATTGAACAAAGGCAAATGTAAGTCATGGGAGGTGATAGTACCTGTCCACTCGGCACGGGGTAGGCTTCAGCTGGAATATTGTGTCCAATTTTGGTCACTAATGTATAGAAAGATGTAGAAAAACTGAAAAGCATCCAGAAGTGAGTAACAAAGATGATCAAAAGGATGGAATGCAAGCCATATGAGCAAAGGCTGAAGGAACCAGATATGTTTAGTTTGGAAAAGAGGAGATTAAGGGGGGATATGAAAGCAATCTTCAGATACTTGAAAGGTTGCCATAAAAAAGATGGAGAAAAGTTGTTCTCTTTTGCCACAGAGGGCAGGACAAGAGGCAATGGGTTCAAACTACATCATAGGAGATTTAGATTAAATCTCAGGAGAAACTTCCTAACTGTAAGAACAGTAGGACAATGGGACTAACTCAGGAGGCTGTAGAAGCTTCTTCTCTAGCGGCTTTCAAAAGGAGGATGGTTAACCATCTGTCTTGGATGGGTGAGACACAACAAATCCTGTATCTTGGCAAGGGGTCAGACTAGATGACCCTTATGGTCCCTTACAATCCTATGATTCTACAACTGCCTCTCTTTCTCTCTTTGTGACCCCCCACCTTCCTGTTTCTCCCGAGACCCAACACATAACTCCGTGCGTGCCAGTCCATAATGACAGAGAGGTCATAAATCTGGCACATAATGGAAACGGAAACTGCATTCAATAATTCCATTCCCAACACCTGCCACCACCAAGCAGTCAAAGACACCAATCTTCATCAAGACCAACCAGTGAAAACAAATTTGCCATTCCTAGGCTGAAGCAGAATTATAATGAGCAAAGACAAATAAATGATTTAAAAAAGAGAAATTCTCAAGGAATAGGAGCACCGCATTTTTGAACTACCATATTTCCAATACATTTTGTCTGGTTTGTCTCAGAGTTGCCAATATAATTCTAGGCTGCCATAAGATCATAACTCTAAAATTGCAGGCATTCTGGCTTTGGTTTAGCAGAGCAAGGGGAATGGCAAATATTAAGCAGACACTTCATTCTTAACTATAGAAAAGCTAATTTCTCTTTATGAGGCTTATACTGCTGTCATTGAAGTCAATGACAAAACTCTTATTGACTGCAGTGGGGCAGAATTGACCCCTATAAGACCACAGTATTTTACAGCAATGGTCCTAAAGTACAAACTACTTGACCACTCAGTTCATCTCAAGGGGAGGGGTAAGGATTGTATGCTTATTGTAAACAAAAACTAAAGGATCCAGAGCAGATATTATTTTGTCTCAGCTATCAGAGGGGTAGCTGTGTTCGTCTGGATCTGTAAAAAGCAACAGAAGGTCCTGTGGCACCTTTAAGACTAACATGCGTCTGATGAAGTGGGCATTCACCCATGAAAGCTTATGCTCCAATACATCTGTTAGTCTTAAAGGTGCCACAGGACCCTCTGTTGCTTTTTATGTCTCAGATGTAATGAATATTGAGCTGTCATATTTTCTTTTATTTGGGTTTGAAATCTGCACCCAACTCTCTCCCCCAACATTTTGAAGGAATTCAGAACCATTTCTGAATGCCAAACTTCTCAATTCAGACCTCTCTCTATCATGAACTCAATGCCAAATACCCACAAACTTTGTGGAACTTCAGATTCAGATCCAAACTCCATCACTCAAACCTATGCTGTTATTTACAATCCAGTGTGCTGTCCATACATTTTAATTAGTTATACTACCATCCCTTACCAGAACAGTCTTCTGTCTTCACTGTCTTCTGACTTAGGTGCACAGAATGTATTAAAATATGATTGTCCCCAGAAGTATATCATTCATAGCAAACTCCAATTTGCAATTCAGAAATTAGATATGATTAATGATTTGTTTATTGTCACATTAGCTTATTCTATCAATCTGAACTTTTACTACTATCTTCAACAAAGCCTGGTTTGTAATAGCTGATGCGTTAGCGGAGAAATGTTTCATTTCACCAGTAATTTGTTGCTGAAGATGCTTAAGACTTGTTTGCTTACACATAATAGTGGAAAATGCTTCCATAATAGTTGTCATGGGGCTGAGTGTATACCATCTGGTATGGAATAAGAATGTTCACATCTAAATCTACTAGAGCAGAGTATATATCCTTTGTAAGTGTAATACATTTCAAGCCATTCTCCCCAAACCTAAAATAATAAATAGTCATGAGTTGAAACATTTGTAGAATTGGGCAAATTTAGTAAAACAGTCTGCCTTTTTTAAATAACTTTAATAATTTTAATAATGTTTTTTAATAACTTTAATAACTCACCCTCAGGAGAGCTTAACTTGCTGCTACTTGAAATATGCTTGTGGGAAGACTTTTTTCTTTTATTCTGATAGGTACTGATATGTGAAAGCTCAGTATAATTCCATATATTTAGAGACACATGATGAATGGATTGTCTTCACCTTGCATGAAAACAGAGTGAGAGAATTTAAATGAATACAAATAAAATGACCCCCCCCTTCCTAGTTTTTAAAACATCCCAATTCCCTAATTCTCACTTGGAAACATTTAAATTAAATTACCGTTTTACCTCCTATCCAATGTGGAATTCAAAGTCAATCCCCTTTTTATCTATTGTAAAAAAATATTTCATCAAAGGAAACAACCTTAAAGACATCACCAAACCTGAATGCTGCTTCTGTATCTCAGCTCTTATGAAGTGCTTCAGTGTAAGAGAGACAGACCAAACCATAGTACTTAGTAGCAGTAGCACATTCTGTGCTGATGGTAAATAACTTGTAACAATTCAAGCTATTTTTCTAATAGTACACAGGACAAATATTTAAAAGCTTTACATTAGGAAGGGTCAGTCTCTTGCTGTTCTTCCTGAACATATAGTTCAAGAACAGTGGGCAAGAGAACACAGTTCACATGATTTTGCAGAAATACTCCATGTTTCCATTCTCCAACCTTTGCACAGAACAAGACTTTCCCCAACTAATTTCTTCCACAATGACCAAAGAACTGAGTTTATCATAAAATAAAATATCCAGTGTTTCCTCTTTGTATCTATCTTTATAGCACTTTGTGGAAGAGTTGTCTTTGTCTTCATTTGTGTGCATTGTTCAGCACCTATCATATTATTAGCACTCTACAATTAATAAATACTAATGCTTACTGAACAAATTGTACAAACCTAGATGATCTGGTTCTAATAAAAAAGGGTATGCCATGTACAGTTAGAAGACCTTCATTCAGGAAAGATTCAAGAATTCTCCATTCAGCAAATATTTGATACTTGGATGTGTTGTGAAAGTAGTGTTTCTAAATTGTTATAGAGGTAGAGCATTCTGCATATAACCCTCCTGACTAACACAGAGGCACTGGCATAAGAGGCATTATTACTAAATACTTTATATTGAGGTTGTTCCTGGATGGCTAATTTAGGGCATCACTGTGCTAGATGTTGTATAAACAGACTAAATGACAGTCCCTGCCCATGAGACACAAGGGCTGGCCTGTGTTGGAGCACTGGGGAGTTACACTACTTCACTTGGAGCATTGGTGTGCGCTATACCTAATGAAGACTACTTTTTGAAGCATTCACACCCTCTGTTACTCTTATTATGGAGTGCATGTATACCTCTACATACCTGGCCAGATCCTCTGGTGGGTGGGAACGGGACTGCTGTTCTGCCTCTGCCTGTCTCCTTCAGGGACACAAAGGCATGAATAGATAGCAGACCAGGCACTCACATGTGGACTGTGACTGTGCCCAGCTACAGCACAAGAGAATATATCAGAGGCATAGACTTCTGGAGCCCCACCCCATGCCTTGTTCATCTGTGCATAAGCCAGGTACCTTTGGTTTTCGTGGGTTGTTCTCAGAGAAGAAAGAAGCTGCTATGACAACATATCATGATCATGGAAGAAGTCTGGAGGAAATTTCAACCCATGATAATTGGACAGACAATAACTATAATCTGAAAGCAAGGGGCGATGTGCAGCACCAGCAGTACATGACCAAGAGTTTCCTTCTGAATTTCACTCTTCTACTTAATACTTTGATGACCACTTTTTTTTTTTATAAAGAATTCTTTATTGCTCTGGTGCCCCTTCTAAAAAAGCAGGGCTCGGGAAACAGAAAGTGTTACATTTTTAGGGCAAAGCACATACATGTAGTTTGGGATCCCATTGTACCCTAACTTACCATAGGTGCATTTGAAAATCCTAGGTGTAGTTCCTGGTCCAGAACTGGGTTCCAATATTTTTTCCCCAAATGCTAAAGAACTGGTGAATAATTCACCTAATTTATAAAAATGAGATGGAGAAATAAACAGCTAGTTATGGCAAACAACTCCTCTGTAGACAAATTGTTAATATTCATCAGTTAAAAAAAAAGCTGTGCAAACAATACTTATCTCACGAATGTGCCTTCTGTTTGCCATGTTCTCTGCTTGGAAAGTCACCTATGAATTGATCGGTACTTTGAGCCAAAAATAAGTGTACCGTATATGACTTTAACTTTATGGCACAATCTTCATTTTATGTTGTGCTATAATATGAATAAAAATTGTTTTCTATTCAAGTCACTAGCAATCTATCTAGTAACTTTCTTGGCAGCAAAGACATGGCAAATAGGAGTGAAGTAAACATTTATGAAAATAGATTTAGTATTTGAGTTTGGGAATAGCTCATGACATGCTTGGCTCATCTTCACTAGTTCATTAACTCACACTTTGTTAACTCACATTAACTCCAATGGGAATATGCAGAGATAAAGCAAATTACAATTCAGAAAGTAACACTTTTGATGAAAGCATTGTAATAAAGCTATCCAGAATTTTACTAAAAGAGTACTGATTTTGAGTGACAATTTGTTACCACACAAGCACCCCATTGGGGTCTGATGCTGCACACTGAAATCAGTAGTAGTGTCACTACTGACCTCAGAGTAAACAGGATATGAGTTTATGTGCAGAAACCACTCTAAAGACATTAGGTCAAATATAAAGCCCAACATAACCAGGCGTCAATACTTCCACCTAAAGTACTGCAGTCATAAATCATTGTAAATATACAGTAAAACCTGGCAAGAGTGACCACTCATGGGAGTTAGCAAAAGCGGCTGCTTGTAAAAGGTAGTCTTTCTTCAAAGGTTTGCACACCAGAAAGTAGTGGTGTTCTGTGGTCTCTGCAAGTAGTCACTCGTCACAGGTGATCTCTAAAGCAGGTTTTGCTATATTTTTGTAGCCCCATCAGTTATGCTCATAACATAGTTTATTTATGAGCATAACTGATGCACCTGCACGTAATTGCACCTGCAATTATTTGCAGGTGCAAAATGGAGGCTCTAGTTTTAAAGGCTTTTAAAACCTAGACCATTAGCCCTAGACAAGTGTTCTAAAGAGATTCATGGTAATTCCCAGAGGCATCATCCAGAAAAGATAATAGTTCCATAACTATATTTGATTGTAAACCAATCGATATAATCCAGTGCTATGAATTAATTCACATATTTCTTTTTATAGGCAGCTGGCATGGCACACTATATGGCTATGCTCACTGAGGGCGAGTAGTTTTCAAAATATTAAATCTAAGAACAGGCTTTTTAATTGCATGGTGTATGATGGAACCCAAACTTCCCTACACTACTTCAGCTCATCTCTACATGAGGAGCGTGTACTGCAGTTCTTGTACTAAAAAGTTATCACACTTCCTTTATGTCCCCTGAAGCCCCATAGGACATAAAACATACAGCAATCTGAACCAAGAGTTACTCTTGTGTAACCCATTGTATTACAAGTCCCTCTACAAGTCCAGCCCACAGATGAGGCTTTGTACTACTCATATATCTTCAAGCTGTAGAGACTTTTTTCTTTCTGTGCTGGAGATCCTCAGTTCAGTCCCTGGTGCATTGACCAAGCTGTCACTCTTGCTTCCCAGTCTGATTAAACTCTGTGTCACTACACAAAGGATGTTCTCTACAATCTCATCAATATTGTTCACAGTAAAGAGTTAAATGTATTTGTTATATCCCTATTATAGAGTTTATTTTAAGACTTGTAAATGTTATTTGACATCTAGTCTTGTAATCACATTGTTTATAGATTGAGAGGATCTTCTAAAAAATAGAATGAGGAATATCATTTGAAAGTTTTTATTGATTGTTGTTTTAAGGTAAAAATTACCACTCAGCAAGAGATGGCAATTTTATGATAGCCTCAGCAATCCAGGAGCCAAAGAGAGGGTTCTAAAGAGGGATTATAAAAGAATACACTAAGAAATGCAGAATTGAGCTCTGATAGTAAAGTGCGAACAAAGGGAGAGATCTTAACCTTGATGTTTGCTGTTTAACACCTTTTCACTTTCCAAATAATGTGAAATGCAACAGCACAATGTTGTCTTTTCAAGCAATATAGTGATCTATACCTTGTGCTGGAGGGTAGATTCCAGGTGTTCCTCATTCCTGACTCCTAATAGCATTCTTCAACCTAATTCTACTTCTCCCTTTCTCTTGAAGAGCTGGTGGTGGAATATAGTAGTATATTATTTTCACCAAAAACAGAATTACCTTAGCCCTACTTTTCAATACAATACATGTAAAGAGATAGTGATGGACATTTTCAGTTATGTCTACTATGTAAGAGGGTCCTGATCTTCTATTACCTGGGTGCCAGGTGGTAGATAATAGATGACGTGTACTCAAGTGCATGGGTGCAGGGGCCACCTGAGAACCAAATCCTGAGAATAGTCAAGCCAGTGAAACAGGGCCTGGAATAACCATCTCTTTGACTCTACATGGCTGGATTCCAAAGAGCTGCTAAAAAGGGATAGGGTGCTCATGATGGGCCTGTACAGCTCAAATCCCACTGTTATCTCTGCTGAGAAATTGAAGCTTTAGAACTGAGTAGTCCATGGGGTGGGAGTGAGTGAAAGACAGGTGTGTGGGCATTCTGGATCCCGCAAATATATTTTCTTTCTGGACTGATTCATACAGGGCATTCTGGAGGCTCTGCTGCGCTGAAAACATTTTTGACAATGGGAAGTTCTGTTCCAAGATGTCAGATGCCTCTGGTATGTCTAAGATTTTGCTTGACCCTTTCATTGTCCAACAGGATTCAGTAAGCCACAGAAACTAAACACCTTGCACATCAGAGGAAACACTGGGAGTAAAAGGATTATGAGAGGAAGGAATTAGTGCAGATCACATTTACCCATGTCACCACTTCTCACTTCAAGACAGAAATAAATGCTTCAATTAAACTCTTTTACTGCCAATTTTTCATTGGGTGTTCAGGCAGAGATGATCTCAACAAAAACAACATAGAGAAAAATCTTTTATTTTGAAAAGAATCTGATATATCCTCATTATCATGGTCAACACTTTTTCCTCCCAATTAATACCAATGTAGATTAACAGGCCCTGTGAAAATATTCCCATCTACTGAGTGCATGGCAGCTGCATAGTCAGTCTAGTACAATGCAATGTATTGCTTTGCAAAGCATCTCTAGATAGAATGGGTTTTTTTAAGCATGCTGTCAACTTTCCTCAGTTATATGAATCTGTGTCGCAATACAGATCTGACAGTAATTAACATCAATATGACAGGACAATAAAGTATTAATTTAAAATTAAAGGGAAATTGCTTTACTGAAAATGTTGTTATTATTATAGTATAACATTAAGTGTCGTTCTGGTAATTTATTCTGCCTTTAATAGGCTCATTTCATATTTTATTTTAGATGATAAAGGATGATAAAAAGTTGATACAATGTAAATAATGCAATAGGAATTCACTATAACTGAGTATTCAATCTCAGAATACATCTCTGTCTTATCAAAGCAAACCAATTTAAAAGGTTAATTTTCATACTAAATTAACAATAAGTAAGTTTCCTGTAGAGATTTTCAGAGAACACAAAGATAATCCTAGTAGTTAGGTACATTACTATGAGATTTAACATTTTAATCTCATGAGTTTCTGAAGATTAGATTCATCACTGATTAATGATATTCAGTCTCACTTTTCTTTTCAAGTTTAACTACCATGCTTGATAGTGTTTATATATCTACAGAGTTCTAAGTTTTGTGATACCTAAATAGGGTCAAATTCTGCTTCCTGTTTTCTTGAAGAAAATCCAGAGTAACTCCATGACCCATAATTTTGGGGAATTATCTAATATTTAAAATGATATGTTTATAATAGTAAAGAGAACATTTTTTTCCAGGGGAGATTTTATTGTCTTTAAACAGTATTGTTATAGTGCAAAAAAGCAAAGTGGGAAGGAAAAGAGACTAACCTGCATTGCTTCAGTCTGCTAAAAAACAGGAAGTGCCAAGCTGCCCATCAAAAATCAGGGAAATATTAGCCTCTATGTTCAAGTGTCCCTAATTACTTGTGAAAGAGGCCTCATTCTTTCCATCAGACATCAGGTTTGCTTGAG
The DNA here is from genome assembly GCF_013100865.1 of Trachemys scripta elegans. Classification (NCBI taxonomy): domain Eukaryota; kingdom Metazoa; phylum Chordata; order Testudines; family Emydidae; genus Trachemys; species Trachemys scripta. Next base: position 256,802,693 of record NC_048298.1, on the reverse strand, counting down.
CTACTGCTAAGTAATTAGAGAGACAAGGTGGGTGAAGCAATATCTTTTATTGGACCAGCTTTTGTTGGTGAGACACAAGCTTTTGAGAAGGTATTCAAAGTGTCAAAGCTAAATGCAAGATGGAACAGATTGTTTAGCGTAAGTAGTTAGCATATATTCTAAAGAACAATTCAAGGTAGAGCGATCCTGAGACCAACAAAGCTACAACTACACTGCATACTGCTAAGTAAAGTGAGATAATACTGTTGCCTTACATGTACATTTGTATGTGCTTATCCATGTTAATCATTTTAAAATCATCCAGCCTAACCTAGTATTAAAAGCAATGCAGTTTCCATATTTGTTCCTGCTAGCTGCTTACTTCCAGGCAAGCCAGCAGTAGTCTTGGCATTGTAGATTGTGCTCCTGACAGCCAACATCTGTGACACTAGTGCACCATTCATTTTCTTTAAAAGTGCCTGATATGTAGATTTCTGTTCATACCCATCCAAATGTTTGGCCCTTGGGCTATGCCTGCTCCAGCATGTATATGTTCAAGTTATACATATATTTAACAAACATGGTTAACATGAGACATATTGTTTCTTTCCATATTCAGACTAATTCAACCCTCCCTATGTACACAAAGTTGCTTCAGTTCTCATCAAAATGACCAAAAATATTGTCGGACCTCATGAGGAGGCATGCCAAATTTGCCTACCATTTTCAGATGTCAACAGCCTCCTTGGATTAAATCATCATAAATACATACTTTGAACTATTCAAAATAGTCCAATTTACAGGATACTAATCGATACAGAAGCATTTCAGAGAATTGTAGAGCATTTAATCAGAAGAAGAAGAAAAAGACTTGAAGAAATAGAAATAGGTAAGGGAAGCAATCCACAGAAGATCTGAAAAATATATTTGCTTTTTATCTTTTAAAATTTGAAATGTATACAATAGAGTTATGGCCTTTAAAATTTTGCCAGTTTCATTATATAAACAAAATGGATTGCTATTAGATAATCTCAGTATTTGTAACTTCAAGCAATTGACTATAGTAAATATAGGGAAATATAAAGGATCACTGCAGATAATGAGGATACCTATAGCAGTGCAGCATGTGGACTGACAAAGCACTGGGAAAATGACTGTCAGTGAACCATGAAGAATTGGCAGTGGTTGCACTAAATGACATCAGGTGTTTTTCATCTCAAATATAAGTTTTTGTTATAATCAGCCAACTTATATCATTGACACAGCCAGGGCTGGCTCTGTGATTTTTGCCGCCCCAAGCAAGAACAATTTTGGCCGCCCCCCCCCCCCCTTTTTTTCTTACCCCACCCCTAGCCCCACCTCAACTCCGCCCCTTCCCCAAATCCCCAGCCCCGCCTCCTCCCCCCAGGCTCTCAAGCCTAGGAGGGAGAGGGAGAAGCAGCGCCTGCGCCGCGGCCACTCGGGGTCTCCCCCTCCCTCCCAGGCTGTAGCCCGCAAAAGCTTATGCTCTAATAAATTTGTTAGTCTCTAAGGTGCCACAAGTACTCCTGTTCTTTTTGTGGTTACAGACTAACACGCTGCTACTCTGAAACATGAAATATATAATAATTTCCACAGAATAATTCCTCTACCTTAAAAAAACCTCAAAGCTCCGTGAAGTGAAAATCTGTTAACAGACATAGCCACTTTTAGTTGTTCCATGTATTCCTTCTTTAATTTTACCACATGCAAGGGTGAGGGAGTTGTTTCCCTGTACCTCCAGGGTTCCCTTCTTCTGACAAATATTGGCCTGGAATGGCGAACTGCAGCTAGTGGGATCCGTGATCGGCCGAACTTGCGGATGCAGCAGGTAAACAAACCAGTCCATACTGCCAAAGGTTGCTGATCCCTGATCTACATATTGAATACTGTGTGCAGATGTGGTCACCACATCTCAAAAAAAAAAAAAATTAGAATTGGAAAAGGTTCATAAAAGGGCAACAAAAATGATTAGGTGTATGGAATGGCTGGTTGCCATATGAGGAGAGATTAATAAGACTGGGACTTTTCATCTTGGACAAGAGCTGACGGGGGGGATAAGATAGAGGTCTATAAAATCATGACTTATATGGAGAAAGTAAATAAGGAAGTGTTATTTACTCCTTCTCATAACACAAGAACTAGAGTTAAATTAAATTAATAGGCAGCATGTTTAAAACAAACAAAAGAAAGTATTTCTTCACACAATGCACAGTAAACCTGTGGAACTCTTTGCCAGAAGATACTGTAAAGGTCAAGATTATAATAGAGTTCAAAAAAGAACTAGATGAATTCATGGAGGATAGGTCCATCAATGGCTATTAGCTAGGATGGGCAGGGATGGTGTCCCTGACCTCTGTTTGCCTGAAGCTGGGAATGTACAGGGGATGGATCACTTGATAAGAGAAGAGGAAAAAAGAGGATAAGTACTTAGAAATGTACTTTAGCCAACTCAGAGGAAGGGGGATTCCCAACCAGCAAACCAGGTTTTTGAAAATATTAATCTGATACTGAATAAGTATTAAATAATGTACGAGGTAGTACGTTAACATTTTATTGTAACTTTGCCTTGATCATTTAAAAAAAGGCAGCTAAAGTTCTGTGGTTGTTAATTCAGATAAGAGAGATTACTGAACAATTACACTGGGTGACATTGATTAGTTGGCTTTAATGACTAGAAAGAGTAGTCCTTGGACAACTCTTTTCAAGGTAAATTAAAGAATACTGGCAACACGAGTATGGCTATAAAGTTACAGAAAATAGTTCTTTCTAGATTAAACTAAGCTGTGAAGGACTCCCTTGACTAGATTCATTTTGCAATCAAGACTTTATGTAATTATGCCTGGAACAAAACAGTGGAAATAGAATGGCAATAGGGAATTAATAGTGGTAGCTTGAAAATAGTAGCCCTGCTGCAATTAATTGATTTATTATCCTCATAATTAGTAGATTTTTAGGCCTATTGAAGCCAATGTGACTTTTACGATTGACTTCACTAGGGCCAGGATTTCATCCTAAATATCTAAGAGCATAAAAATGGTCATACTGAGTCAGACCAATGGTCCATCTAGCCCAGTATCCTGTGTTCTGATGGTGGTCAGTGCCAGATGCTTCAGAGGGAATGAACAGAACAGGGCAATTATCCATCCCCTCTTCTCTGGTCCCAGCTTTCTGGCAGTTGAGTTTTAGGGGCACACAGAACGTGGGGCTGTTTCCCTGACCATCTTGGCTAATAGCCATTGATGGACCATGAAGTTATCTAATCCTTTTGTAAGCCCAATTATACTTTTGGCCTTCACAACATCCCCTGGCAATGAGTTTCACAGGTTAATTGTGCATTGTGTGAAGAGGTACTTCCTTATGCTTGGTTTAAACCTGCTTTCTACTAATTTCATTGGGTGTTCAAGGTATGGGCATACCATGGATTTATATAGTGACATTATGATATTACCATCTATTATCTATCCCTTCCCTAATGGTTCCTAACTTTCTGTTAGCTTTTTGGACTATTGCTGTACTTTGAGTAGATGTACTCAGGGAAACTATCCATGGTGATTCCAAGATCTCTTCCTTGAGTGGTAAAAGTTAATTTAGACCCCATCCTTTTGTATGTATAGATAGTATTATCTTTTTTCAATGTGTATTAATTTCCATTTATCAACATTTAATTTCATTTGCCATTTTGCTGCCTAATCACCCACTTCTGTGAAATCCCTTTGTAATTCTTAACAGTCAGCTTTGGATTTAACTCTTGTGAGTAATTTTATGTTGTTTGCAAACTTTGCCATCTCACTTTTTACCCGCTTTTCCATATCATTTATGAATATGTTGAACATTTTGAAAACTGATCACTTATTCCTACCCTTTGTTTCAAGTCTTTTAACCAGATACGTATCCATGAGAGGATCACTTAACCCATAACTGCTTACTTTGCTTAAGAGACTTTGGGGAGGGACCTTCTCAAATGTTCTGAAAAACCTATATATCCACTAGATCACCCTTGTCCTCAAAGAATTCTAATAGATTTACTCTAGAACATAAGTGAGTGAAACAAATGGGCCAGATTCTCAGCTAATGTACATTAGTGTAACTTCATTAAAGCATTGTGGTGCTCTTTTTCTTCTAGCAGAAACAAAATTGTTAGTGATATTCCTGCAGCTATTGAATGTTTTCTCACAAATATGATTGCTTGCTTTAAGAAAAATACTTAAATAAGGTTTCAATTTTGACAGCTAGAATACGTAAGTAAATCAAAAGCACATCTCTCGGCCCACGACGCTTCCACAGCCCCCGTTGGCCTGGAGCAGTGAACCGCGGCCAGTGGGAGCTGTGATCGGCCAAACCTGTGGACACAGCAGGTAAACAAACCATCCCGTCCCACCAGGGGGCTTACCCCGGTGAGCCACGTGTCAAAGGTTGCCGATCCCTGATGTAGGGGCATATTATTTAATTTCCATGCTCCTTTACTTAGGTTAATCTTAGATCTCAAACTATGGTCCATGAACCACCCTGTGGTCCGTGAGCTCCATTCATATGGTCCATGGATAGTTCCCTCTAAGGTCTGCTCCTGGGTGGCCGGACACGAGAGAATGAAGGGCCAGCCACCCACCTCATTAGTGGAGCCGTGCATGCGTGGCTACATTAATTAGGTGCCTGGACCCTGGAGAAGACATAAATGTAAGGTGAGGTGGTGGCCTTGGGGGGAACAGGAGATCGGTGGGGGGGGGCAAAGGGATGGGGGGAATTTGGGACACGCAGGGCTGCAGTGGCCAGAGAAAGAGGTGACTTTCCCCAGCTCCAGGGCTGCAGCTGCTGGGGAGAGACCCCCCTCCTTTCCCCCCTCCTTTCCAGTCCCAGTTCGGGTGCTGCTGCAGAGGGGAGAGAGGGAGAGACTCCCCTCCTTTCCAGCCTCAACTCGGGGGCTTCCACAGTGGGGGAGAAAGGGCACATCCATCACATTTGAAAGGTAAGACTACTGATATTAAAATATGAGTTGTGTGTTTTTATTTGTAGAACAAAAAATAGTTGAGAGAGAGAGAGAGAGAGCGCGCACTTTTATCCAAAGCACTTTACAATAGTTAGCTAATGGTACAAACAACATTTGGAAAATTCATTAAGCAGTCCATTGAGACCCTCAGCAATTTTCAAGTGGTCTGCAAAAAAAAAAAAAAAAAAAAAAAAAGTTTGAGAACCACTGTCTTAGAGGAAACATCAAATGAAATTTCAGCTTTTAATGGATTATACATTGACTCTACTACTTCTAAAATAGAAAAAAGAATGCTAAATATATTTAACATGTTCTCATCTGTTATATTATTTTTCATGTATTATTAGGAAAACAATAAACCTAGACTTTGTAGTAAATATCTGGTTATTTTTCAGAACACACACACACACACACACACACACACACACACACACACAAAATATACCAGGGTTCGGCAACCTCTGGCACGTGTCTCGCCAGGGTAAGCACCGTGGCAGGCCAGGCCAGTTTGTTTACCTGCCGCGTCAGCAGGTTCGGCCGATCGTGGCTCCCACTGGCTGCAGTGCACTGGATGAGATGGTGAGAACTTGAGGAGACCCTAGGAAAAGCAATAGATGACCTTCCTAGGAGGAATGAAGGGAAGAAGCGAAGTGGAGCTTGGCAGGCCAGGAAATTTGAGTAGTTGAGTAGTTGTGGGATTTCATTGAGAACCAGCTGGAACATAATGCAATGGGTCTTGCAGACCCGTTGTGTGGAATCCCTCCTCTGATCGGCCCATGATGTCTACCTCTATTGCCCATTTGTTAAATTTTCAAACAGGCACCTTTGCACTTTTTCCCTTGCTACCCCACACACCTAGAAAAAGCTCTCCATAAATATCTGCAAAAACTAATTTACGATCCTCCTTCAAAACCCTCCTTAAAACTTTCCTTTGCTGTGATGTCTACAAAACACATGACAAGAGATTGCTGATGTGGAGAGACTACTTCCTATCATGCTGATTGATACTGTCTTGCTGTTTGCTCATAGTTCTCATCTGTCTATAGCCATCTATTGTCTCTTCTTTTAAACTTAGATTGTAAGCTCTTTGGGACAGGAATTGTCATTTTGTCCTGTGTTTGTACAGTGCCTAGCACAATGAAGTCCTGGTCCATGACTGGGACTCCTAGATGCTGCAATAATAATTAATAGCTGCAAACCCACTGATGTGAGAGACCCAGTCATGTGCATAATGTGGCACATCAGTGCAAAAGAGTGAGGTATGAATTGTAGAAGTGAGTTCCACAAGTTAATTATCTGGTGCTGTATGAGCAGTTCCATTTTGCTATTTTAATTTTTTCTTAAAATATCACCAAATAGCCCCTTGTTCTTGTTTTACAGGTTTGGTTATAAAAGAGTATTTCTCCATATATCAGTTTGTATGCCTCTGACAGACTGCTCTGATTCCTCTCCAAGCTAAACAATGTTAGTCTTTTTAATCTTTTCTCATATGGAATTCTCTACCATTAATATGTAATCATTTTAGCTGTCCTTCTCTGTTTCTATGACCTTTCTAAGATGAGATGAGTGAAGTTGAATGCATTAGTCAGTATGACACTGAAACACTGTTTTTTTTAATAAATGCCAGTATAATATTTTCTGTACTTTTCTCTAGCCCTTTCTTTGCAAATTAGTGAAAAGCAATTAGTGATAAATATAGGTACAGCAACACTGCACACCACTGGCAGCTTTGTGTAGCATACATGTATGCAGATAAACACCACAGTGAAAAGCAGGCTCCGTCCACGCTGCAGTGTGTAGCTACACGCGCCAGTGAAAAGGTCTGTTGGGGATGGGGAGAGGCAATTTGGAAAGGCTCCTGCAGCTTCCCCCATGCCAGACCCTTTCTCCACTACCAGTCTTTCCCTGTGATGGGAAAAGAGTCATGGAAGTGGGACACTACACTGCTAAAAATAGCAGTGTAGAGGGGGAGTAAAGATATGAGTGAACCCGGGTATGTCTCCTATATACCTCTCTACATACCCACAGTGTTCACTCATATCTTTACTCTATTCACCTAAGCAGTGCTTAACCATCTACACTTGCTAGGCAAGGTGTGCCATCTATATAATCTACACCAATCAAAATGAGTGTGCAGTGTAGATGTACCCTTAATTTCTAGTTGGATTTTTTTCTCGCTTGCTTTTTTTCTTCTGCTAGAATTACAGATTATGAATTCTGTATATAAAGACTAATTTTATTATGTTCAGTAAAACAAAGTCTCATTTACCTCTTCAGCAAAGATGTGTATAACTACCGGTGAGCAGTATTTTATGTTTTATCATTCAATTTTATAATTCTAGTGACTATTTTTCCTACCACTTTTAACATTGTTTTCAGAACCCATTTCTGCATCAAGCTATTAGGCTCACACAAAATGCTTAGATACAGCCATGTTTTCACATTATTATTTCAGTCACAGCTTTCATAGTACTTTCAGAAAATTACCTATAAATATAAGGTATTATATGTTTTTAAGGTTTAAAGGTCCTTTGCTCAGAAAATATGCACACTACATACTGTAATCATGGACACATTGACATCTTGTGGCAAGCAAATGTAGGAATGCTTTTGCACAACCATTTCAGCACTATACCATTACAAAGAACTGATATTTATAAAGATTTTTTGGACTCAGAGAAGACCCATAACAATAAGATTTGACCTTGATACAGTTTTGGTTACTGACAATCAGGTGTTTCCTACTGATATCACAACTGACATTTACAAGATGAAAAAACACAAAAGAAAAAAAGTTTTCCTACAGAATAGGAATTTTCTGATCATTTGGATCTTGTATCACAGATCACATTAATAAAGCAAAAATAATTATTATAATAATAAATGGTCCCGTGGCATTCGGATGTGTTCTGCATTTTATACCCCCCAGAGTATAGATCAGCGGTGGACAACCTGCGGCCCGCACGAGGCCTGTCAGTGTAATCTGCTGGTGGGCCGGGAGACAGTTTGTTTACATTGACTGTCCATACGCATGGCCGCCTGCAGCTTCCAGTGGCCGTGGTTCGCTGTTCCCAGCCAATGGGAGCTGTGGAAAGCAGCATGGGCTGCAAGGTTGCGCACCATTTGTATATATGGTGAAGCAAGATAGGCATTTAAATTACAAAAACATTCCCAGAGTAATGTGCAGGTAGGATAAGGGAAGTACAAGTTAGATGTGATTTCTGCATTGAATTAGTTCAATTAAAGGATGAATTAGTTCACAATAAACCATAGTCATGCCTGTGCACACACTATGGCTGGTGTAAAAGGTCTACTCAGGGACAGTTTGGCTCAAAATGCTGACATGGGCAACCCTCAAGACAGCTCTACATTGCACCCTGCTTCAGACTCTCCTATGACCATTTGCAACGGTTCAGAATTACAGGGTCATGAATAACCCCAAGCTCCTCCCCTTTCCATCATGACATAGTTTCATCTAACTCCAGACCATCTAAAAGACATGCATTGGGGTTGCTCAAAGAGAGGGCACAGAGCTAGCTTTGCCAGCTCTGTACTACCCATAGAGGTCTCTATGGAATTGATAAGGGGTAGCATGGCTCAGGTCTAATGAGAATTAAGATCTCTGCAGAATCTCTCTTATGCTGGGGCAATGCTACTGCAAAGGGACTGCAGCTCAGTCATCAATTCCCTTTTCCCCTTCCTTTTTTTGTGCATGGGAGCTAAGCCTCATAGCATCAGGAAGAAGGAGGATCCGGGAAACTACAGGCCAGTCAGCCGCACCTCAGTCCCTGGAAAAATCATGGAGCAGGTCCTCAAGGAATCAATTTTGAAGCACTTCAAGGAGAGGAACGTGATCAGAACAGTCAGCATGGATTCACCAAGGGAAGTCATGCCTGACTAACCTAATTGCCTTCTATGATGAGATGACTGGCTCTGTGGATGAGGGGAAAGCACGGACGTGTTATTCCTTGACTTTAGCAAAGCTATTGATACGGTCTCCCACAGTATTCTTGCCAGCAAGTTAAAGAGGTATGGGCTGGATGAATGGACTATTAGGTAGATAGGAAGCTGGCTAGATTGTCAGACTCAACAGGTACTGATCAATGGCTCCATGTCTAGTTGGCAGTCGGTATCAAGCGGAGTGTCCCAAGGGTCGGTCCTGGGGCCGGTTTTGTTCAATATCTTTATTAATGATCTGGAGGACGGTCTGGATTGCACTCTCAGCAAGTTTTCAGATGACACTAAACTGAGAGGAGTGGTAGATACCTTTGAGGGTAGGATTAGGATACAGAGGGACCTAGACAAATTAGAGGATTGGATTTAGGAAGGAAGAATCCCACACACACTGCTACAGACTAGGGACCGAGTGGCTAGGCAGCAGTTCTGAAGAGAAGGACCTAGGGGTTATAGTGGACGAGAAGCTGGATATGAGTCAACTGTGTGCCCTTGTTGCCAAGACGGCTAACGTCATTTTGGGCTGTATAAGTAGGAGCATTGCAAGTAGATTGAGGGATGTGATCATTCCCCTCTGTTTGGCATTGGTGAGGCCTCATCTGGAGTACTGTGTCCAGTTTTGGGCCCCAGACTACAAGAAGGATGTTGAAAAATTGGAAAGAGTCCAGTGAAGGGCAACAAAAATGAGTAGAGGGCTGGAGCGCATGATTTATGAGGCGAGGCTGAGGGAATTGGGATTATTTAGTCTGCAGAAGAGAAGAATGAGGGAGGATTTGATAGCTGCTTTCAACGACCTGAAAGGGGGTTCCAAAGAGGATGGATCTAGACAGTTCTCAGATAACAGAACAAGGAATAATGTTCTCAAGTTGCAGTGGGGAAGGTTTAGGCTGGATATTAGGAAAAACTTTTTCACTAGGAGGGTGGAGAAGCACTGGAATGGTTTACCTAGGGAGGTGTGGAATCTCCTTCCTTAGAGGTTTTTAAGATCAGGCTTAACAAAGCCCTGGCTGGGATGTCCTGCTTTGAGCACGGGGTTGCACTGGATGACCTCCTGAGGTCCCTTCCAACCCTATGATTCTATGATTTCTATGGTCAGGCCCTTAGATTGAAGACTGTTGCACATAACACCGGTTTGAGAGTTTCTGCACAAGGGCAGGCATTATAGGAATTGGTAACATAAACTGCTTTTTTGCTTTCTAAATCCCTTAATAGTCTGTGTGTAATAAAAGTGAAGCAAGGTTAAGGAAATCCAAGTTGGTAGTTCATGATACATTTTGCAGAAGAGAAGTTTTGTTGATAAGGATGTTAGAACAGTCTATGGACTCCTAGTATTCCTTTTAATATCATAGTGGACAAGATCCACAAGGAAATGAAACCTCAATGCCTTAGGAAGATATATTGAAATGCCTGAGTTGTGACAAAATAATTGTATTGTAATCGCAAAGATGAGAGTTTTATGCCTATGATAACAGAATTGCTCACAGAATTCTAGAAGTAGGAAATCAGGTTTGTTAATTGTAGGCAAATACCACATGCTGCAGTCTGCAATTTTGGCCTTGGCTGTGGATTCAGGTTAGATTTTTGATATGACAAAACAGAAGGTGACAGTTTGAAAGTAAACTGTTTCCAGTTAATCAGTAAAGATACAGTGCAGTGTTTTCCTTTCCACAGAGGTGTCTTGGGGACAGACCCCATTGATTCCACAAGAGTAATTTGTTCACTGTTAGAAGGCAAAACTGTGAGAATTGTTTAGGATGTGGTGTAAGAGGTGGGAGCCAAGGACATCAGACAGCAGCACAGGAATCACAAACAAAACTATATACTGGAGTAGAGTATAATCACTGAAGAAATTGGAAAGACAATGCTAGAGCTGTGGACATTTTAAAATTATATATAATTTTTCATCTCCTCATTTTGTGCAGTAATGATTTGTTATTATGTCGCTAAACTGGAAATAGATACTAGGGCTATAATTTTTATGATTTCAGAAAGGCTGTATAGACAGTCAGTAAGGTGTGTAGTTAAATCCTATCCAAAGAAAGATTGGAGGTTGTAAGAAAAAAAAAAAAGTAGCAAGGTAAATAGTTATCTAGATGTCAATGTAACACAGATCATGGCAAACCCCAGCTTTGTGCTATGAAAGAAGGTGTTGAAAAACAATTCATGGAATAGTTAGCCCAGGAGTGCAGCTCCAAGCGTGTGTCTTAGCAAACGGTGTATCACATTCATTTTTGCAGAAATTACAGAATAAGTGTAACCCTTCTGCCAGACAGAGGTGGCAGCAACAAGGGTTCAGTTCAATATCTAGGGTTTCCTCTTAACAATATAGACCAGAACCAGCTTGAGCCTCCATCCACTAATCTGGGAAAACTAAACAACCCAGGGCACCTCTAAGAGGCAATACTTCTCCTCTTGCAAGCATTGTGTCTGTGTAGAAATAAAAGTAAACTTTTATTAACAAGGGAAAGGGAACCCAGCATTAACTTGGGAAAACACCACAGCCACTTTCAAAAGCATATAACTAGAAGCAAACACCCATCCCACAGTATGTTGGGCCATGTCCTTTGCCTCAGTTTCCCACCTCACCATGTGAAAGTCCAAACAAATGTCCCTTTAACACACCATTCCCCTTTCCCTCCACTGCACCCTACTGATGGTTGTAGTGAGTCAATGAAGACCCAGAGTTCAAAGGTACATTCAGATGGGTCCACCCCTGGAGTTGAGCAATGCCTCCACTGCTGCCACCACCTCTGCAACTGGCTCACTGCTGCTTGCTGATGTTATGTCTGCTGCTCTTTTATCTCTGCTGCTGTCATCTCTGACCCTGTTCTCACTTCTGCTGCTCCCTGCCACCTCTGTGATGCCGCATTCTGAGGTTCCCTCATTTAGCCCAGCTCCTAATGATTTCAGCTCTTGGTGACTTTCTTGGTTAGCAAGGGACCTGTGTGCTGCTACCTCTTCATTGTCTTTCATTGCAATACCAGGTCTAAGTCTTAACCCCTTGACCTGCTCCTCAGTGACTTCAGTTCCAACAGAAACAAGAATCCTCAGTTGAGTACAATGAGCTCTGTCTTTAAACATTGGAGAGGGGAGGATCAAATGGTATCAGAACATAGCTGATGAGTGCACACTGTGATGTTTGCCAGTATACCCATAATGTGCTCAATGCTGCATCCCTCCCATCCTTGAAAATGGGTTCAGAAACCATGGCAAAGTCGTCCTATTGATTTTACAGTAAAAGAAGAGTAACGTTCCTCAAAACAGCAGATACACTGCTGAGAAGTAATGAACCAGATTTAGCACTGACTTATGCTCCTTTATTTTTAATGAGTAATACGTCCAGCAAAACAAAGTTTGAGAAAAGCAACAGAGGGTCCTGTGGCACCTTTGAGACTAACAGAAGTATTGGGAGCATAAGCTTTCGTGGGTAAGAACCTCACTTCTTCAGATGCAAAGTTTGAGAAGTTAGTTTACTGCATATGGACTTCCAAAAGAGGCTGGACCTAGTGATGGTATTCTGTTTACATATGATGCATTTAAGACTTTTCTAATTAAAACAATTACTCACTATTTTGCATCAAATAACTGTAAGCACTCAGGTATGTCAATGAGGCAATATGTTGGTGTTTTGCTTTCTTATTTACTAATCCACAAGAGTGCATTTGACACCAGATCAGAAAGGTTTTGAGTTCAGATCACAACAGGGTCACGGGCTGTGCCCTTTCATTCAGGCTGGAAATAAAAAGAACATTTCTAATAGTGAGGGTAAGTAACCACTAGAACAGTTTGTCGAGGGTTGTGGTGGATTCTCCACAATTAAGTGTTGTGTTCCCCCCACCCCGCCAAAAAAAAATCTGCTCTAGTTCTAACAGGGAATGTAGGGAAGTCCTATAGCCTGTTATACTGGAGGTCAGACTAGAGATGATCATAGTGTTCCCTTCTGGCCTATGAATCTGTGAAAACAGCAATATATTATAGAAAAGCCCAGCTGAGGTGTTTTTTTGAAATACTATTTTATAATCTGTTTTTGAGTCTTAAGACCTCAAGCAGAAAAGCACACCCTCCTCAAAAAAATTGAAAGAAAAAAATGTATTTGATTGAATAGTCTTCCCTAAACAGCAAGTGTTAGACAGAAATTACAAAGGAGGAAAGGAAAGGAAGTGGAATAAGATTTAAAAAAAAAATAATCTTGATCGTCCGTCATATCTTGTGATCATAAATGGTGAAGCATAGACATACTGTGGTTCAGTTATTGTCTGTAAAGGATCAAATCTTATCCTACTGAAACTCCGGAAACCCCTTCAGAATGAAACCTGAGTTGATTGAGACTATTTACCCCCACTTTAGGGCAATGCAGTGCTTCAGAAGGTTTAGCAAGTGTTTCAGTCAACTCCTGCATGGAATACAGATTCTGTTAGAGGCAAACAGCCCAACTGAGACTTGACAAGAGAACATAAAAATTCTGGCAGTTGCTCTACTCTGCAATAAAGGACTCTCAGTATTGCTGTGGCCATAGACTGTTTTTCCTCCTTCTTTTGTCTGCCTCCTCCTTTTAATTGTGTGGCTCAAAAGCCTTGCCTAAAATTTTACAGAGGACACTACAGCAATTTGGGGAACTGGAAAAATGCTCAGATTTCACCTAAATTAAGTCCCAAATTTACCAATTGTCAGAGAGCTAATTGGTTTATCATTCTGCAGTTTGAGTAAATCTGCAGTAAATAAACAGATTAAATAATTCAGCAACAAAGATTAAGAAAATAAGGAGCCCATTCCATCCAAGAACAATGAGACAACCACCACCTATAATTGCTATTTCATGAATATACCAGGAACCTCCTCATCCAGTTTGCTCAAAACTGCCTAACAGCATCTGTCTCTTTATTGCCCAAAAGCACTTTCTGAACTCCACAGTATCAATTCATCTTCTCCCAAGAGCTGAGCTGATCCCACATCTAGCATATAAAACAGGTACCTATTACCTATTTAATTGATCAAATAGGTTAACATTAAAATAACAAAGTAGGCAGGAAAGTATCATGTTAGTTACTAAACTAAATAATGGAGAAGAGGTGGAAGTCTTAATGGAGCTCAAGACAGCAACATTTTAAGGGTCAGATTCTACACTCCATCAAACGGGTTTAATCCTGGCATAATTCTCAGAGATGGTAAAGAGAAATACAAAGTTAATCTCATGAAAAGCAAGTCATATTCTTTCCTATGTTGAAGCTAAAATCCAAAGGAAGATAATATTGGTCCCATATAAAAAGTTCAAAGGGATGTCAAGTTGACTCTTGAAGCACCCAGGAAAGCAAAAAAAAAAAAGAGCTCATGAAAATTAAACTACATTTCATATCAGCTGTGAGCAAACAGCAAATTTCATGGATCTAGCAGTGGGATGCCCACCTCAGTTTCTGCAGTGAGGCATTTAGGTGTTTAACTTTCGGATATCTCCTTTCATAGTTATCCTGGGGTTAAAATCACAGCAAATATACCTCAAGTCTGAATATATCTAAGAGGTTATACCCAATTGCAATTACCCACCAGGCTATATTCCCAGTTCCTGATGACTGTCTTCAGCTGACAACATTTGGAAAAGAGGTTCTAGTTCAGCGTATCAGGGCTGGCCACAGATGCCTCTGCAGTGCCCTACTAATAATTTCTCCTTCAAAGGACTCCTAACATAGACCCCCCCACACACACTTTTTGCTGAGGTTAAGATACCCCTCTTTGAAGTCTGAGTTTATTCACAGTAAATAACTCATAATAAAACTCAAAGTCCTAAATTAAAGTCCCCCAAACAAATGTTTCTTTTCCTACTTCCAGCCCCCACTCCTTGAGGAGCTTTTGCACTCTTCTCCTTGTCTGCTCAGGGTTTCTCCTGCATTTGCAAGCTACTCCCAGCTCTTCTTGGGTGGAATCTTAGTCCCAAACCCCAAGAGTCTGCCCCTCTTAGTACTCTCTGTTCTCCCTAAGCATAGCATCTGCCTTCACACCCCCAAGCTTCCAGCTGCTCTTTATAGGGAAATCACCTGATCCTTCTCAGGTCTGACTTATCCTGTAATAAGGCCTGGCTTAGCACCAGCCCCTCTAGCCCATGGCAAGGCACCCCATTACGTTCAGAGCTCACTTAACCCCAATGTAAGGCCTCACATCCATGATCTTTTATCGCTTTTCATGTTTTTGTGTATACCACATACATTATTTATTAAGAGCCAGTAGTTGCATATTTAGAAGTGGGATGTATTTGTGGTGAGATTAATAGATGAGTTGCCACACTAATGGTTGAACCTGAATAAAGTTACCAGCCCTTTTTTAAGTTTAAGTCATTCAATACTTGTTATTTTTAATTCTTCTTGCAAAAAGTGAGGAATAAAAATAGAAGAAGAAAAAAGACCAACCCCAAAATGAGATCAGCTTCTATGAGCTACTCACTGTGTCTGTGTCTGCCATCATGTGACCTCCCTTTGGTTATCATGATATCCTTTTCAAAATGGAAGACAGACTGCACATTCAGAGGGTCTGGTGTTTTTTCTGCTATCTTATAAAGCTATTCTGCTGCTCCTGCTTAGGTCATGTTGGGGGACAGATGTGTAGTAAGCTCTTCCTGTATTTCAGCTGCTGCTATTGAAAAAGAGAACATCACTGACAGGGACCATGTTACTTCCTCAATGCTTCTGGGGATGCATATTGTTGCCCCAAGCAGGATAGTGAGGATTCAGGTCCATGGCCCCACCTGCCTCTGTGCCAGACTGTAGGGTTGACAAGATGCACTTAACATCTTATATGTTGGGTTTCCTTGGGAAGCTTTATTCACTGTCCAAGCTGCCCCTGGGTAAGGTTCTGCTCTTCCCCATGTCACTTTGATTTCTCCTTTTTGAGGAAATGTCACTCCAACACTGGGTAATGTAAGTATTCAAATTAACTCACTGATATACCTAATTCTCACAAGACTATCTTACAGATGATAAAAATTCATAATTCTGTTTTATGCTCCAACTCTAACCAAGCTTTAGTTGAACTTCAAACAATTTCTTACCAATCACATACTGTTCCAGATACAATGTTATTTAAAATAGCAAATATGACTCCATCACTCAGGAGATATACATTTAAGAGATCATCACATTTGCTGGTGAACTCAACTGGATCATTATCCTTTGTCCCTCTAAAAGTGGTAAAGGATAATTTTACAGTCAATTTCCCATTCCTCTAACCAATTTCTCAAAGATAATTTCTACTACTGCTTATTTTGTCTGAATCAAATGTTTCTTTCATTTCCAAATTTCCCTCTTTTTACCACCTGCTGTGTATTTATTAAGTGCTGCTCTTATTCTGAGAGGAGTTATTGCAGGACTTTATCTTGTATGTGCTATGGGTTTCATGGACATTACAATTACCTGCAGAGAGGCATTTCTTGGACTGGGGCAAGACAATGCACAGAGGGGTTTCTTCATCCTTTTCAGCCAGAGTTTAGTTCATTGTGCTCATAGATGCACTTAACTTGATGTACAATTGATGAACACTTCTCCATTGTGGAGCCAATATTCTCTTCCTTTGGGTTTCAGCATGAACATCAAGAAAGTAGTACTGGTTCTTCTGTATATTTGGCCCTATCTTTTTCTTTAACATGCCTGAGAATACTTCTTTTTTCTCTGATATCTGAAATATGGGTTTACAGCTTGAGGTCTCTGACCTGGGCCTAATTTGAGTTAACAAACATAATTCCTTGATGACATTTTTGATTTTTTGTGTGTGAAAAGCACTGGAAAAAAAAGGAATGTTGATGTAAATGCACTGTATATTAGTGAAGTTTCAATATAATATTAAAAGGGAGGACAAGTCTGACTGAGCCAAACCCAACAATCAGATATTCAATATTTTAAGTACATGTAACTCCAATTGATAGAAATAGCAGTGTTATCAGTAATTCACCAAATAACATATTGTCTGGGTACACCGCAAGAAGGATAGGAGACTTGTTGTGGGTTTTAATCAGGCCGCAACTTTATTATATAGATGTCTGGGACTACCCGGTAGATAAAGTGTACAGTGCAGGCAAATCCATGCTTATTCTAATCAATTATCTGTGGTTTCCATCACTCCGCCTTTGTTTCCATCCAGGTCCCCCAGCTGACTGATGGTTTGGACCTGACCATCCACCACCCTCGTAAGACGGTTAAGGAGGGCTATGAGAATGGGGGGAGAGGGTTGGCTCCCAGCCGTACCAATCATAGGAGTCCCCAACCCGCTTCCCCATTCTGTTCCATTGTCCAGTACCTCCTTTTAAGTCCTTTACCAGGCCATTTGTCTGGGCAGTGGCTGTCCTCCCTGTGGAGTACCTGCACTGAACATCCACCACAAGGAGGCACCAGCAATTTGCTTGGCTGCTTCCCCCCAGCCCAGCCAGGTTCCCAGACATCTCCAAATGACTTGTTGCCTAGCAGCCCTACTGGGAAGAAAGAAACCATTGTCCCACGTGTGATCGTCAAGAGGCACCAGCAGCTGCATTGTCCTGGACCCGGTACTGCAACAACCTCCCTCCATGGAAGACTGCATAGGCACCCCATTCTCTGGATCCTGGAATTGACAAGACTCCTTAAAAGAAAACAAAATAAACAACTTGTAAACTGGAGCCAAAAATCTCCATTCCACTGACCACATCACATTCCGAGGTTCCAGAGAGCCAACGGCATCTGCTCAGGTTCATTGCTAGCCCCTGGTGCAAGCTTACAAAATCTGTCAAACTGGAAATGAGACAAGGCGTCTGCTATGCCATTATCCATGCAGAGATGTTGGAGGTTAAGCATTGTAGAACAAATGCCCTTACTAGCTTCATAACCCTGTGTGATCTGGAAGTTTGGCGATTGATAATCTGTACCACTGCCATGTTGTTGCCCCAGAAGCACACCTTTTTATTAGCCAGCTCTGAACTCAAAATCACCACCACAACTAAAATGGGGAAAAATTCCAAGAAGGTCATGTCACGCACAACCCTGTTTTGTGTCCAGGCGGCAGGCCAGTTTTGTGCACACCATTTCCCTTGATAAAATACCCCCAAACCTGTACCTCCTGCCACAACCGAATGGATGTTTAACCCCCTTTGTAATAACCATTCCTCCCTCCACAATGATATCCCATTAAATCGACTCAGAAAACTTTCCCACACCCCCAAGTCTCCCTTCATCTCTCTAGTGACGTGTATGTAATGGTAAGTTTCAGAGTAACAGCCGTGTTAGTCTGTATCCGCAAAAAGAAGAACAGGAGTACTTGTGGCACCTTAGAGACTAACAAATTTATTAGAGCATAAGCTTTCATGGACTACAGCCCACTTCTTCAGATGCATATAGAATGGAACATATAATGAGGAGATATATATACACACATACAGAGAGCATAAACAGGTGGGAGTTGTCTTACCAACTCTGAGAGGCCAATTAATTAAGAGAAAAAAAAAAAAGCTTTTGAAGTGATAATCAAGCTAGCCGAGTACAGACAGTGTGATAAGAAGTGTGAGAGTACTTACAAGGGGAGATAGAGTCAACGTTTGTAATGGCTCAGCCATTCCCAGTCCTTATTCAAACCGGAGTTGATTGTGTCTAGTTTGCATATCAATTCTAGCTCTGCAGTCTCTCTTTGGAGTCTGTTTTTGAAGTTTTTCTGTTGTAATATAGCCACCCGCAGGTCTGTCACTGAATGACCAGACAGGTTAAAGTGTTCTCCCACTGGTTTTTGAGTATTTTGATTCCTGATGTCAGATTTGTGTCCATTAATTCTTTTGCGTAGAGACTGTCCGGTTTGGCCAATGTACATGGCAGAGGGGCATTGCTGGCACATGATGGCATATATCACATTGGTAGATGTGCAGGTGAACGAGCCCCTGATGGTATGGCTGATGTGATTAGGTCCTATGATGATGTCACTTGAATAGATATGTGGACAGAGTTGGCATCGGGGTTTGTTACAAGGATAGGTTCCTGGGTTAGTGGTTTTGTTCAGTGATGTGTGGTTGCTGGTGAGTATTTGCTTTAGGTTGGGGGGTTGTCTGTAAGCGAGGACAGGTCTGTCTCCCAAGATCTGTGAGAGTAAAGGATCATCTTTCAGGATAGGTTGTAGATCTCTGATGATGCGCTGGAGAGGTTTTAGTTGGGGGCTGAAGGTGACAGCTAGTGGTGTTCTGTTATTTTCTTTGTTGGGCCTGTCTTGTAGGAGGTGACTTCTAGGTACTCGTCTGGCTCTGTCAATCTGTTTTTTCACTTCAGCAGGTGGGTATTGTAGTTTTAAGAATGCTTGATAGAGATCTTGTAGGTGCTTGTCTCTATCCGAGGGATTGGAGCAAATGCGGTTATATCTTAGAGCTTGGCTGTAGACAATGGATCGTGTGGTGTGTCCTGGATGGAAGCTGGAGGCATGTAGGTAAGTGTAGCGGTCAGTAGGTTTCCGGTATAGGGTGGTATTGATGTGACCATCGCTTATTAGCACAGTAGTGTCCAGGAAATGGACCGCTTGTGTGGATTGATCTAGGCTGAGGTTGATGGTGGGATGGAAATTATTGAAATCATGGTGAAATTCCTCAAGGGCTTCTTTTCCATGGGTCCAGATGATGAAGATGTCATCAATGTAGCGCAAGTAGAGTAGGGGCGTTAGGGGACGAGAGCTAAGGAAGCGTTGTTCTAAGTCAGCCATAAAAATGTTGGCATATTGTGGGGCCATGCGGGTACCCATAGCAGTGCCGCTGACTTGAAGGTATATATTGTCCCCAAATGTGAAATAGTTGTGGGTGAGGACAAAATCACAAAGTTCAGCCACCAGGTTAGCTGTGACATTATCAGGGATACTGTTCCTGATAGCTTGTAGTCCATCTTTGTGTGGAATATTGGTGTAGAGGGCTTCTACGTCCATAGTGGCCAGGATGGTGTTTTCTGGAAGATCACCGATGGATTGTAGTTTCCTCAGGAAGTCAGTGGTGTCTCGAAGATAGCTGGGAGTGCTGGTAGCGTAGGGTCTTAGGTCTTAGGACTCCAAAGAGAGACTGCAGAGC
The DNA here is from genome assembly GCF_013100865.1 of Trachemys scripta elegans. Classification (NCBI taxonomy): domain Eukaryota; kingdom Metazoa; phylum Chordata; order Testudines; family Emydidae; genus Trachemys; species Trachemys scripta. The sequence continues at coordinate 256,782,717 of NC_048298.1, read as the reverse complement.
TAGAATTGATATGCAAACTAGACACAATCAACTCCGGTTTGAATAAGGACTGGGAATGGCTGAGCCATTACAAACGTTGACTCTATCTCCCCTTGTAAGTACTCTCACACTTCTTATCACACTGTCTGTACTCGGCTAGCTTGATTATCACTTCAAAAGCTTTTTTTTTTTTCTCTTAATTAATTGGCCTCTCAGAGTTGGTAAGACAACTCCCACCTGTTTATGCTCTCTGTATGTGTGTATATATATCTCCTCATTATATGTTCCATTCTATATGCATCCGAAGAAGTGGGCTGTAGTCCACGAAAGCTTATGCTCTAATAAATTTGTTAGTCTCTAAGGTGCCACAAGTACTCCTGTTCTTCTTTTTATGTAATGGTGTGGCCTGGCTATGCCTGCTGTTGCCACTACCAGCCAGGCACAAAACGCCCGCCCCGGAGCAACAACCCTGCAAGCAAAGTTCAGGTGCCCCAAAATAGATTGCAGTTCCTTCAGCCTGAGGTTTTTTTTATCCCCCAGTGCTCTCTGGAGCAACCCTGTTACCTCCTGAAGCTTATCCTGAGGAAGCCAAGATACGCCTTCCCTGGTGTCCAGCTCAATGCCCAGATAGGTCAATGTAGTGGAAGGGCCTTCTGTTTTCTCCTCCCCTAGAGGTACCTCCAGATTTTTAGCCAGTGTGTCCATCCAACAGATGAACACTCTCATTTGACCCAGCTCGCCCTGCAAACAAAAAACCATCCAAGTAATGCACCACTTGGTTTAGTCCAACTGTCTGCACCACTGCCCAGTGCAACATTGTACTGAAATTCTCAAAAGCTGCACAGGATACTGAACAGCCCATGGGCATAGCCTTGTTGAAATAAAATTGTCCCTCAAAACAGAAACCCAACAGGTCAAAATCCAGTGGGTGCACCGGCAGTAGTCGGAAAGCAGACTTGATATCACATTTAGCCATTAGAGCCCCAGGGCCACATGCCCTAGCAATATGAACTGCTTCATTAATGGAGGAATAACGTACGGAACATAGTGCTGGGTCTATTCCATCATTAACAGAGCCACCTTGCGGGTATGATAGGTGATGAATTAATCGGTATGTCCCTGGGGTCTTAAATCACCAAATAACATATTGTAAATGTATCCCTATGCATTCAATCAGGCAGCCAATATCTAGTCTAATTATAGTTTAATTAGTAGCTACTAAACTCACATTCACCTATGGCAGAATAAAAACTTTTAAAACAAAGTTATCTGGCTTTGAAAGTAACCATGAATCATGGCACTTTTTTAAACCAATGAATGATTTTTTTTTCCTGTGTCCATTAAGGAAAAGGTCAATAACAGGTAGCAAAAACTATAGTTTCAGAGGTGGCATATCTCCAGTGACTGGGAAATAAAAGGATGACTGAAAACTGATCTCTGCATGCAGGCAAAGTGCAGTTACTGAAAACCTGCAGTGTGACATCTGTTGCTGCATGATTAGAAATAATTAAAGACAAGAAAAACACCTGGAACAGTCACTTCTGAACTTTTGTCTTTATGGGTTATTGAAATTGCAGCCAGTTTAATGAGCTTGCTGTTACATTACTGTGGAGCAGCAGCAACATCCAGTGCCCAATTATGGACAATCAGTTTGTGTATTCCATAGACAGTAGATAGGTGATAGGCTTTTTATGTATTCATAGCGTTCATTCCCATCTAGTGGGAGCAGACAGAATTTAGGGAGGCACTCGCAGGACCCTGTAGGTTTTCACAGAAAATGTATATAGGTTTCAGTTGTTGCTTTCCACCATCATCTGTATACAAAAATAGGGTTCGTGGGGGTTGGGGGGGGGAGCAAGGGAAAGAGGCTTTACTATTTAAGGGGTGGGGAAAATACTTTGATAACTATTTTTTGAAAAGTGTAATTTTGAAATGAGATCATACCAATATATGTTGATTCATGATCAGTGAGATATTTGATCTTTTCCCTATTTGGGATGTCAGTACGGTTTTCAGGTTTCCTCAGTAAATGCTTATTGACCAAGACTACAGTACAGGTATCAGATGGAAGACAAAGGGCATTGTGCCATATAAAGTTATGTCTACACTACAAGCTAGTGGTATGATTCCCCTGCTTGTGTAATCCTCCTCCACATAATCCAGCTAGCTCTCATGGGGCTAGCATGAGTATAAATAGCAGTATAGCTCCTGTAGCATAGACAGTGACAACAGAAGCATGGCTCAGCCATGCCAAGTACAAACCCCCCTGAACCATGTGAGTAAGTACTTGGCCTGGTTAAGCTGTGCCACTGTCTGTGCCACTGCAGCTACATAACTATTTATGAGAGCTAGCCCAAGTACAAGTATGTGTGATGGGAATCACCTCCCTGGCTCATAGTGTTGATGTAGACTAAATGTGTTATGGGCCTCTGCTGTTGACCCAGATGCCTATTAGTGATGCACTCCTTCTTATTAAGAAGCTGAAAACCAAAATGGAAATGCCATACAATGGGCAGTAATAATAGGAGGATTACAGTAGTGGAGCCGGCCCAGGCAAAAGTGGACCTCATTTTGCTCAGGGACTGCACACTTATCTAATGAGAGACAATCCCTGCTGTAAAGAGCTCACATTATAAACAGACAAGCTAGACAGGGATCGGCAACCTTGGGCACGTGGCCTGCCAGGATAAGCACCCTGGTGGGCCGGGCCCATTTGTTTACCTGCCGTGTACGCAGGTTCGGCCGATCACGTCTCCCACTGGCTGTAGTTCGCTCCAGGCCAATGGGGGCTGCAGTAAGTGGAGGCCAGCACATCCCTCGACCCGTGCCGCTTCCAGCAGTCCCCATTGGCCTGGAATGGCGACCCGTGGCTGGTGGGAACCGTGATCGGCCGAACCTGAAGATGCAGCAGATAAACAAACAGGCCCAGCCCACCCGGGTTCGTATGTGTGCCAAAGGTTGCCGATCCCTGAGCTAGACAAAGGGAGGGAGGAAGATATACAACAGACATGCAGAAGATGGAATAGAGAGATTAAAATGATTTTGACAAAAGTAGTAGAAGATTCACGCATCCAAAATGGAAAGGTCATAGCAGGGACAGAGGTTATATTTTAAAAATGTAGGAGACTGATAAGGGAAGCTAAAGGAACCAATGATCTACCAATGGCCAAAAGGGTTAAAAACAATAAAAAGGCATTGTTGAACATATAAGGCCCCTAAATCAACCAAACAACAACATGGTCAGGTATGGGTCCATTACTAGATGCAGACAGTAAAACTGTAGTAATATAGAAAAAGCAGAAATGTTCAATAAATAGATATTTCTGTTCAGTATTTGGAATGAAACAAGATGATATATCCATTTCATATGATGTTTTGGATGGACAGAAAGTTTATCAAGTGTAACAAAGGAGGATGTGACACATCATCTGCTAAAATTAAACATTTTCAAATCAACAGTCCTGAATTAATTACAAAAACCCGAGAGTCTTAAAAGAACTATCTGAGCAGTTCTCTAAATCATTACTGTTATTTTTTAACAAATTTTGGAAAACTTGGGAAATTCCAGAGGATTGAAGGACTGCCAATGTAATTCAAATATTTTAAAAGGGAATGACTCCAGAAGTATAGATGGCTTAGTCAGGGCCGGCTCCAGGCACCAGCGAAGGAAGCAGGTGCTTGGGGCAGCCAAAGGAAGGGGCGGCATGTCCAGGTTTTCGGCGGCAATTCAGTGGCAGGTCTCTCAGTTCCTCTCTTCCTCTTTGAGCTGCCGCCGAAGAGGAAGAGAGGGAGCAAAGGACCCACCGCCAAATTGCCGCCGAAGGATAATGCGGCACGATTGAGCTGCTGCCGGAGTGCCGCCGATTGCCTTTATTTTTCTTATTATTTTTTTGCTTTGCCGCTTGGGGCGGCAAAAAAGCTGGAGCCGGCCCTGGGCTTAGTCTGTAGTTTATCCTTGGCAACATAATAGAACTGTTAATTTGGGACTCTGTCAACAAAGACTTACATGTTAAAAATATAATTAATGACAGCATGGTTTTGCGAAAGATAGATTTTGTCAAACAAATCTGTTGTCCTCTTCATCTTCTTTTCCTTCATCTTCTTTTTTTCTGCCTTTTAGAAGAAATTGATAATGGTAAATATGTTGATATGGCATACTTAGATTTCTCCAAGGCATATGACCTAGTACAAGATGATATTCTGATCAAAGAACTTATATGGAATTAATATGGTACTGTGATGGGATGAGGAGTGTATGGGGTGGCTAGGGAGGGGTAGTACCTCTGATGGGGGGACTTGTCGTACCCCTTCGGGGGTAGTCCGTCCACTTTGGTCCCCACCTGTCACTCAGCTCTCACCTGTGGCTCCAAGTAGCTTCAGCATGCGCAGCAGCCACACCCCAAGCAACGGCTTTGACAGGCCGGCCAAACCAGGTGAGTGTAACTGATCGGATCCAAACCCTCAGTGAATTAGGGATATTCCTACCCTGCATGCGACGTCAGCTCCGGCGGACTGGGCGAAAGAGATCATTAAGATCCAACGGCCAAGAAGGCGGTTTTGCAATGCTTTGTGGAAAGCGAAGGGCTTGATGAGGCATGAAAGATGTCAAGGCCATCCACTGCAACCAAAGAAGTTACCAGTCGTGACGATTTTTCGTACCATTGGTGTCTGGCTTCTAAGGTCGAGAGAGTGGGATTGCTCCCGTGAACGGCTCTACCACTTAAAAAGCTTTCACTCACAGGTCCTGTGAAAGTCATCAGACATTATCATCATACCACTCAAGTCCTGCGGCGATGGGGGAGGGGCAAAGAAACAGGCAGAGGATACCACTGGGAGTCATAGTCCAAATCCTGCACGCAGGTGGTCTGTGGATAGGTGGTTGTCCAGCTCTGTACTTGGGGCAGCAGAGCTGCCCAGCAGCATCCCCGGCATCTGAGCAGTCTTCTTCAGGACAGCACTGCTCACCCTAGTGAGGGAGGGGCCTAGAAAAGGTGGCCTAAAAATTGCCTGCCCTACAACAACTGGCCAGCAAGCCGCAGCTGGCAGTTCAACCCAATCTGCAGCCAAAACCAAAAGAAAAATTTGAGAAAACTTACCATTGGTGTATGGAATGTTTTTACCCTCATGGATCGAGAAACTGTTGCAAGACCTGAGAGAAGGACAGCTCTCATTGCCTGAGAGAGCATCAGCAGCACACAATCCACTGACCGTGAACTTACCATGCACCATCTGCAGCAAAATGTGCACCTCTAGAATTGGCTTGTACAGTCATCAGAGGGCACACCATGAAACCAACAATAGATGATCTACATAGATTTGTCATCATCGGATTGATAGATTACCAAGATACTGATGGGATGTCCACCCCACACAAGCTCTGGGCAGGTTAAGATTGTAAAGTTACTTGATCACTGTGTGTAGGTACTTACACAGGGAAAATATATCTTATAGCGAGTGGCGGGTGTTCAGTCTTGCTGACAAAGGCACAAGGTCCGATACTGAAGGTTAAAATTATACAAATTGAACTTGCATATAAGAGACATTTCCTACCAGTGAAGGTAATTGAATGTTGAAACCTCTTACTAGTGAGGTGCTGGACTCACCATTTCTTTGAGTCTTTAAAACAAAACTAGATAACTATCTTTGGTAGATTCATAGATTATAAGGCCAAAAAGGACCACTGTAATTATCTATACTGACCTCCTGAAAACATAGACCATAGAACTTCCCAGAATTAATTCATTTTTCAACTAGACAATAACTATAGTCAAATCTCATGCTTCAAGTCTTCAGTTGGTACATCTGCAGGGACCAGGAGGATTTTTTCCCCCTCCAGTTACACCATGGGCCAGTTTTATTCTATTTTGGTTTGGGAGTTTGTTTGTCTGCATCATAAGCATCAGGGATTGGCTGCAGCTGGAGACAGGACATGGGACAGAATGGAACTGTGCTGTGAGGTGTCACAGAGAATCTTCATTTTTAAATGTAGTGGAAAAAGTCACCCACATATCATTTTGATCAGAGACTCAAGCCTGAGGCCCGTTTATTGCAATACATAACAACGCGTTGGGGGTAGCAGTTAGACACCACTCCCCTGAATTGGAGTACATTTTGCCTTTTTAAAGCCGAAAACCTCAAACATATTAGAAGTTACACGTCATTTATCCGAATACGGGAGCTAGGGTCTTTCCGTTCCTCCCAGCACCCCTGTTGCAATCTTCCCAGAGCAGGGTGCAAATTGAGTGGAGGGCTTCTTGGTGGTTTCCGATACTGGAATTACCTTGACTTATTTGAGGTGCCTATTACTCAAAATGTTCCAGGCAAGGTACAATTAAACAATGGGGGTACATGCAATACATGCACAGAAGCATGATTAATTGATTTAGCTAGTTACTGGATGCTTATTACTTCACACAAGCGGTTATTATATTTTGCCAGCCATAAACACACACGCTATTATTGCAGGTTCTGGGACTTTCCATCCTCCCTTTCTTTGGCCCCCCTACCTCCTCTGGCCCTAGCCTTGTCTGTTACTGTCAGTGATCTTAACATTTGTTTGGTTCAGGCTTGTAGCCTGTAAGGTGAGCTTGTGTTTACTTCGGGGCCTATGCAAGCGGGGTCAACCAGATCAATTTCTTCACACTACCTACTCAGCATTTAACTGGTTGCCAGATTTGAGGTCAGGAAGTTTTACTCCAGATCAGACTGGCAAGAACCTTAAGGATTTTTCCCCTTCTTCTGCAGCATGGGGCATGGATTGCCTGCCAGGATCACCTGGGTGTATCTCATCTAATCAATTCCATACAATTGCAAAGTCCTGAAGCATTGATGAAACCTCAGTCTCTCCTGTTCTGTGCCTGTGGCACACAATTTAGTTCCCTGATTACTGAAATGCTCTGATCTAACTAAAATCATTGGGCTCAATATTGGATTATCTGGGTGAAATGTAATGACTTCTGATAGACAAAGAGATCAGACTATATCTAATGGTCCCTTCCAGCACTAAACTTTATGAAAAATGCACCTCCCAACACCAGAAGTGTCACATTTCATTTTTGAATTGTCATATAAGCACATGCCACCATTATCCATGCACTGCATAGCTTTTCTGTGTGTTATAGTGAGTTTCAACATGTGCCTTTCTCACAATTTTGAGAAGTAATTTGTTCCTAAATGTCATAAGCCCATAGGTCATCCAGGGGATCCACCCAGCCCCGTGCCCATGCTTATATGCACTTAAGTATATCCCACCCTGTTTCTGCAGCGATTCTCCTCATTTTATTCATCCCTGCAGTATGAGAGTACACCCCAAACAACTGTTTTGCCACCTGTCTCAGGATCAGAAACATATTCCCCAGCCCTGCCACATCAATGCCCAGTGTGTCCTGTTCCAACAGACTGAGCCATATGGCCACCTGGTCCTCACGAGTTAAACCCTCCATCTCTCTGCCCACCTCCACAGCACAAACAGATCCCAATCACCTTGACTACCTTTCCCAGCCGATTTAGCAATGCATCCTGAACCTTTAGGGACAAGGGGTGAATTCCCACATGTACTACTATTTGCAGAGCTTGGTTCTCCCCCTATGTAGTACTAAGCTACGTGGCCATGTGGAGGCGCAACAGCCTATTAAGCTCTGTGCAGCTCTGTGCAGGTGCTCAGGGCTGTGGTGGGGAGAGATGCCTCTCCCCCAGCCCTGGACCTGCTGTGGGAGGGAGAGGTGCCTCTCCCCCGGCCCCAACCCAGCCCAGTCCTGAACCTGCCATGGCTGGAGGAGAGGCGCCTCTTCACTGGCCCCAACCCAGCCCAGCCCCTCCCCTGGCTCCAACCCAGCTCTGGCCCAGACCTACCGAGGCTGGGGGAGAAGCACCTATCCTGTGGCCCCAGCCCCAGACCTGTTGAGGTGGGGAGAGGCGTCTCTTCCCCCCAGCACAGGTGCTGCAGCGGGGAGAGAGAGCTGGAGGGAGTCCTCTCTTCCCATTGTAGCCCTGGGGCAGCCTGCACCCTAAACCTTTCATCAATGGCCACAGCCCAGAACCCAGACCCCCAGCTGGAGCCCTCAACCCCCGACCACAGCCCTGAGCCCTCGCCCACACACCGAAACCCTCGCCCCACCCCCACCACATGATTTTTTTTTATGTGCACCAATTTGGAGGTGATGTGTGACATCCATATTGGTGATGTATCACACATCACCTCCTATTGGTTCATGTAACAAATTTCATTCTGCACACGTGTGGGAAAAATTGGAGGGAACACTGTTCAAATTACCACCTTTTATATATAATATATAAAGAGGCAGCATGGGTTAATGGAGTGGGGGCTGGAGTCAAGAAACCTGTGTACTATTCCCCAGCTCAGCCACTCCACCTTGGGTGAGTCACTTCTCCTCTCTGAACCTTGTTTCCTCTCCCATGCTTCACTTGTCTATTAGTTTGCAAATTCTTTAGGGCAACAGCTGGATCTTCCTATATGGGAAGCCCAGTTGGGCCCTGATCTCAGTTGGGGCATGTAGGTACGCTACTGTAATACAAATTCCTAATAATAATATGCCAAAACATACACTGACCTACAAAATGGCTTTTTAATTCTCATATATACTCGTTCATAAGCCAAATATTTTTGATAAAAATGTGACACATCAAAGAGCGGGGATTGGATTATAAATGGGTCTACACCAAAATTTGATGATTTTAAACTCTATGGAATCATTTAATTGAATATCTAATATATTGTTGTTTTGTTTACTTGGAGTGTCTTCAGGTATAGAGCCCCTTAGCTCCCATTGGCTGGGAATGACAAACCACAGCCACTGGGAGCTGAGGGGCTCCGTGCCTGTGAATGCTCCAGGTAAACAAAACGTCCCGACCCGCCAGTGGCTTACCCTGATGGGGCAGGAACCAAAGTTTTCCAACCCCTGAAATACAGGATTGGCTTATGAAAGGGTCATACAATTTTTGCTATTTTTATTTATCCATCTTGGGGGGGTCAGCTTATAAATGAACGGGCTAATGAACGAGTATATACGGTACTATTAATTAATACTACTTTTTAATCCACTTTCCTCTCTCCTTTCCAATAACCAGCAGCTGGCTCATACCTTCTTGTAAGACCTCTTCCCCACACACACATTTCTTTCCTGCTCTGTGGAGATATTACAGTGCATTTTGTCCAGTGCCTCAAGAGTTGAGTGAGTTGCTTGAGAGGATGAGTTACTGATGTACTGCTGTGTTCAATTAAGATTTATGGAGAGTGGTATTAATGGGCAGTAGTCAAGGACAATGGGAGGCTGCTTTTGGAAAAGAAGTGGAAGGAAGAAAGAGACATGCTGAAGGTTTGTGGTGTTTGGAATTGGCTGCACTCACTGTGAGGAAAGCCATGAATAAGGTTTTAAGATGTTTTTTATTGCTATTATATTAGGCATCTTTTCCCCTTTTATTCTTTCATTTCCCATACTTTTATGTAGCCTTTGGTCACAGGCTTAAGATTTTTATAGCTACCTTCATTTTATAAAATAGCTTTGAAAGCAGCAGTATGGTAGGTTAAAAAGGGCTTCCATCCTGCACTTTTAGTTACCAGTGAATATACGGGTCATTCTACCCATATTAGGCAATATTTAATTTTAAAGGGCCACTTATATAAACTGATAAATCACAATATATTAATATATAGCTAAGCTTGAATGTTTTAGTTAACACATTGTATATTAATTTCTTTTTAGCTGCCCATTTGTCTCCTCTCTTTAGCTTCTGACCTGATCAGTAAAGCTGCAGTAACACTGCTCATGCCACCTGCCACAGAAATTCTTCAGTGCCAATTAAATGTGAGATCTTAGCTGTCCTGGTGCAAGAAGGAGGAGGAATTGCAAAGTAGCCATTTTGCAATGCTGCTACCTCCTGGCTTGATAATAGGAATAGCAGTGAGGGTAGCACAGCATCTGCAGGAGCCATGGTGCCAGAAGGGAAGTAAGGGAGGAAAATAGAAATAGTACTGAAGAACAGAGAATTGCTTGAAAACTCTCAGATTACTTGTTCTGCAGGGAATCAATTCCCACCTATTTGATGGGATTATCTGGCAAATCTCCAAGTTTAAAATTTGTTTCTTACATGTTTTCCTCCTGGTTCTATCAGGTTTTTCCATCTGAGTAAAAAATATTACCCCCTGCCTGTGTTTGCACATGACATTATGGAAAGAAATTCCCACAAATTCAACTGTACTGGTGATGGTGTGCTCTCTTGTGAATTCAAAAGAAGGAGAAACAGTTTGGACTCTAAGGAGAAAGGCTTTATTAGAACTAAAACAGGTGCAACAAAATCTAAAGGAGAGCCATGAGCTCCTAGCTGTGTATCTGGTGAAACTGCCACTAGACTGTTTCCAACTGGTTCTTCCTAGCATGTGCTCTGCTCTTAAAGGCACGGTATATACTCCTAACATCTGCCTTTCCCACAATGTCACACTCTCCATCAGTACCTGGTCTGAGCTTGGGACACTAATGATCCAATCAGCCGACCAAATTTAGTGATGAATCCTGGTCAAGTACCACCTGAGGCACATTATGCCATATGCTAAGAAGAAGAAGCAAAGCAACCACAAATAATTTAAAACATATACCAACTGTTTCTCTATAAAAAACATAATATACCCAACTTTGTTAGTTGTGCTCAATGAGTCTTTCAGATGCTCTACAAACTCTTTTAGGTCTATGAGGCACCACGTCAGTCTTTGCACTAGCTGAATCAGCAGACAGCTATGCTTGCTGGTCTGAAATATTATCTGTGATTTCCTCAATGCTTTGTCCTGTCAGTGAATTATCTGTCTACTTATCCCTTCTTTTCTTCAGGAAGATGTTGCAAATGTCTCCTGTTTATCTGAAATGTATGTTCTTCAGGAGTCTGTAATTCATCAGATCATGGGGGCACCTCACAAGTCACTACTTCCCTCTGTGCCCAACAAGTACCATCAGGAATCTACACAACATATCTTGGCTTCAAAGGCTCCAATATACCCTCTGTCATAATACATCTTTTATTTATACTGATGTTGCTTAGACATATCTAAATCACTATTGCCATTAGGGATTACAAATAAATTAGCCAGTCGTATTCTCAACTTCCTACCAAACAATCTTTTTGCAAGTGACAGTCCAAGATTCATTGGTGCTGCTCTATAGTTCCACATATGGATCTGTACCTGAGTCAGTGGACTTTTTCAAAAGTATTTTAACAATTTTCACACCACTCTCTACCAGACCGTTGGATTGAGGATACATATGACTCTAAATTACAAATTTACAGCCATATCCTCTAGCAAACTTTCTTTAAATTCATGTCCATCAAACTGCAGACCACTATCAGACATGATAACTTCAGAGATTCCATGACTGGAAAATATAGCTTTCATGCACATTATTATGTTATGATGTGATATTTTCTAATAACACAGTCTCTGGGTAATGAGAATTTTAATCCAATATCAAAATCTCTTTACCTGCATATGTAAATAAATCCACATCAGCTTTAGACCATTCCCTTACCTGTGCATTAATTATCAACATAGACTCTTTTTCCTGTTTAGGCTGATATTTTTAACATATTTCACACACTTTAACAATTTTCTCTATCTCATTGTTCATTTGGGGCCAATACAGTCTCTCTGGCTCTGTGTTCACATTTCTCCATTCCCTTCATGTATTCTTGTGAGCATGTCAGTTTGTAACATCTTAGGCACTACCATTCTACTTCCTCTAAACAATATGCCATCAATAACAGACAGTTCAGCTTTGAACTGGGAATATGGACTTGGTATGTAGCATTCTGGCCACCCTGTTCTAATAGCCTTAATTATCCTCTGTAAAGTTTCACCATTAGCTGTAGCCTCCACAAATTCATTCCACCTCCTTTCTGAGACAGGACATGTTTTTTTTTTAATCCAGTTGACATGAACTATATCATGATCTGGACAATGTGTCCACTACCACCAACTTTTTTCCCAGTTTATATAGTATTGTTGAATCATTCAATTGGAACTGAAAAAAAGTCATATTCTGGACAGAGTTTCAGCTGGACACTTCTTTGCAATTGATATCAGAGGCTTATGGTCTGTTTCTGCAACAATTGATCTTCCATAAATGATCACATTAAATTTTTTATAATCATGCACCAGGGCTAGAGATTCCTGTTCAATCTGGGCATGGTGGCATTCTGTCTTTGTAAAAGCGTTGAACGCATATGCTAGTGGTGAGCATATTTTTTGTATCAATGTTGCCTATGTGCTTTCTTTAGGGGGCTGTAGAGGACAATTTGGTCTATCTCCTATAAGAGGTCATGGACGTTCTGAATCAATTGTTTTAAGTTACTAAACTCTTTGTCCGGGTTAGCATCCCGTGTCCATTGAACATTCTTTTGCATGAGTGCATGGAGGTTGGTTGTGCAGCCAAATTATGTGTAAATTTACTATTTACAACAAAATTAACCATTCTTATTAAACTCTGTACTCCCTCCTTATTTTCTGGATGTGACATATTTGCTGTAGCTTGTATTCTGCTAAAATCAATACATCCCCCTTCTTCAGTTAACTTTTCTTCTAAATAGATAATTTCTCTGAGCCAGAAATGACATTTTTATTTATTTAGCTTAAGGCCTGCTGCTCTAGCCTTGTCCAACGTTCTCTTTAACCTGCAGCTATGGTACGCTATTGTACTGCTCTGTATGAGAATGTCATTATATACACTTTGAGGCTTTCAATTCCCTCAAATATTTGCTGTATAGTTCTGTGAAAGACTTCTGGAGTAAATTTTAGACCAAATCATAATCTGAAAAAGCACTATCCACAGCTCCCAGTGGCCATGGTTTGCTGTTCCCAGCCAATAGGGGCTATGGGAAGCAGCATGCCACAGGGACATGCTGGCTGCTGCTTCCTGAAGCTCCCATTGGCTGGGAACAATGAACCGTGGCAACTGGGAGCTGCAAGTGGCCGTGCCTGTGGATGGTCAATGTAAACAAAATGTCTCGCGGCCCGCCAGCGGATTACCCTGATGGGCCACATGGCGAAGGTTGCCGATCCCTGATCTAAAGTATAAATATTTTGCATCAGCCATATCCCCAAAAATGTCTTCCCTGATAGGTAACTGGAAGTGTTTCCTTCTGATATATTTGTTAAGTTACTTAAAGTCTAGGAATAATCTCAGTGTTCCATCCTCCCCCCTCCTCCCACTGTAACTAATAAGTGCTGCAAGCTCATCTACTCTTCTAATTATCTCTATTACTAAATGATCCAGTTTTTCTTTGAGCTTTTTTCTACTACCTAAAGGAATATTTCTAGGGGCATGCATGACAGGACAATTCGGCTCTTTCAATTCTATGTTTAGTTGCTAGTTCTCCTGTGCCCTCAGAATCATACTGATACTGTTGTTCTATGCCTCTGTTCCTTATCTCCTCTATCATGTGCATTTTTTGTATCAGCCCAAGGGCTTGGCATGTTTTTAAATCCAATATAGGTGCTTTATTCCCTTTAACTATCACAAAGTTTATCAATTCTATTTGATCTTTTTATCTTCACTTCTGTAACCCATGTAACCCATTATAAGCTTTCAATTTAACCTGTTTGCTCATCATTTTCCCTGTTCTTTTTCTTCAACATTTTAATACTACTATCTGAAACAACATGTACCTAAGCACCAGTGTCCAATTTATAGGTTATAAGAGTCACATTACTCTCTAAAGAAATTGTTTATTCATCTGTTCCTCCTTCTTCAAATACTGCTCCTAGACAGAACACCTAAACTGGTGGGCATTTTTCTTAACTTGATGTGTAAACAGAACCAGAGGGCCATGGCCAAAAGCATGAGATGCTACATCTTGAGCTAAAGCTCTATAGCTGTGGGCTGTAACAACTCCTGTCCTCTGTGGATTGGCACAGAGGGGGACTTGCAACACACTTTTACCAGTGGGTTACAACAGGAGACCTGCTATAGGAGAACACTGTGCTCTACATGCATCTTAGCTTCACTTGTCGGTGATTTTGCATGTTTGCTAGAGCACTAAAGACTAAGGTAAGGCAACTAAAATCTGTAATCATTTTGCACAATCTGTAGTTATTAAACCTATTCTATGAAAGATATGAAAATCTCAGCTGAGCTGCAGTGGGGAAACAAGTTGCTTCTTGAATCGAGGACACCAGAACTGGAGAAAGTATTCCAGCACCACTCTCACCGCGGTCAGTGGGAGCCGCAATCAGCCTGCGGACATGTCAGGTAAACAAACAGGCACGGTCCGCCAGGGGGCTTACCCTGCCGAGCCGCATGCCAAAGGTTGCCGATCTCTACCCAACACAATCCACCTGCTACAGCAGTAGAATCAAATATATGTGCCTCATAGAATGACAGGCATGGGAGAGAGTTTGTTCCAGAGTTGAGGGCCTTCATGAAGATTGCTCTGCCTCCAGCTCCTGTCTTTTAAAATGAACGAGCTGAAACTTGAATGACTCTGCTGACCAAAACTTGGCAGTATGATGGAAGGAAAGAAGGCACATCCCACACAGAAGATCCTAGGCTATTTAGTAATTTATATGTGAAAACCCACCTGTGATTTCAGTCTGGAAACCAGTGAGCCACCAGTGCAGATGATGAAGCACGGGTATCATGCACTGCTACTGAGCAGCACTGCTGAATAGGAGAATCCTTCTTTCTTCACAAGCTTCATTATTTGATCCCTGGGTAGTGAGTAAAGGCTCCCAAAACAACAACGACTTCTCCATAAACAGATATGAGGGATCAAAATAACATGGGCATCAACTGCATGGCTTGGGACTTTGAAAAACAGACTGAAGGCAAAGGTTCAAGTTGAGTTATCTGCAGGGCTGGCCTTGGCTTTTTGGCCACCCCAAGCAAAAAAAAAAAAAAACGGGGGGGCCAGAACGGCAAAGCAAAAAAAAAAAAAAAGAAACAACCTGTGGCACGTCCGGAGCGCGGGTGCAGGGGGACCGGCTGGCGGGGAGGGGGGGGGGAGCAGGCGGGAGAGAGAGAGAAGGGGCGGCCAGGGCTACAGCAGGGGCGCTGCCATGCGGCCCCTCCCGCTGCACTGCCTCCTGCCGCCTGCCGCGAGGGCTCCACTCCGGTCAGTGGGGAGGGAAGGAAGAAGACTGCCCTGCTGGGCGCTCTGGTTCTCCGCACTGCCACCCCCTACAGGGCGGCTGGAGCGGAACAAGAACAACAACAACGACAAAAAGCGGCCGTGCCGCCCTAGGATTGGGCAGAATGCCGCCTCGAACAGTCTGCCGCCCCAAGCACCAGCTCGCTCAGCTGGTGCCTGGAGCCGGCCCTGGCTAGCTGAAAGGGGCCTCCAAGGAGAGAACCATGGACAGCAGCACCCACTGCTTTAAAAAAAAGCAGATTAAAAAAAATCCCGGAAAACAAATAAACAACAAAAATCAGGGTGTTAGTGGAGGACACCCAGGAAACTCTGTCCAGAAGTGTGATTGAACAGATGGCAGGAAATAAGTCCCAAAGTCACTCCGCCCCATCCAGCTTCATCTTTCTGGCTGAAAAATGGCCATTTTGGCCAGAGCCAGGAGTAGATCCCTGGACTTGTGAGACTATGTATAGGATGGTAGATAAGGGAAATAGTGTTGATATAATAGACTTCTGTAAGGCACCTATCTTGGTACCACACAACATTTAGATTGCAAAAAAAAAAAAAAAACTTGAACGATATAAAATTATCATGGTGAACATTCAATGGATTAAAAACCGGCTAACTAATAGGTCTCAAAATGTAACTGTAAACGAGGAATCATAATCAAACGAGTATGTTTCTAGCGGGATCGTGCAGTGATTGGTTCTAAACTGTATGTCTTTTCACCTTTTTTATCGGTGACTGGAAGAAACATAACATGATCACTGACAAAGTTTACAAATGACACAAAAATTGGGAGAGTTGTAAATAAAGAAGAGGACAGTCATTGATTCAGAGTGATCTGGATCACTTGGTAAACTGAGTGCAAGCAAACACTATGCATTTTAAATGGATAAATGTATACATCTGGGAACAAAGAATGTAAACCATTCTTACAGGATGGGGGAGTCGGAGACTCTATCTAAAGAAGCAGTGACAGTGAAAAAGATTTGGGGTTTGTGATGGACAATCAGCTGAACATGAGCTCTCAGTGTGATGCTGTGGCCAATAATGTAATGCTTGGATGCAGAAACAGGGAAATCTTAAGTAGGAGCAGAAATGCTATTTTTATCTCTGTATTTGGCACTGGTGAGAGTGGTGCTGGAATACTTTCTCCAGTTCTGGTGCCCACAATTCAAGAAGGAAGTTGATAAATTAGAGAAGCTTCAGAGCAAATCCCTGAGAATGATTAAAGGATTAGTAAATATGCCTTATAGTGATAGATTTTGCTTTTTGAGTATATTTAGCTTAACAAAGAGAAGGTTAAGGGGTGACTTGATGACATTCTATAAGTATCTAGATAGGAAACAAATATTTAATAAAGGGGACTTCAATCTAGCAAAGAAAGGTATAATATGATCCAAAGACTAGCAGTTGAAGCTGGACAAATATAGATAGGAAATAAGGCATACATTTTTATAGTGAAAGTAATTTACCATTGGAACAATTAATCAAGGGTTGTGGTGGACTCTCCATAACTGACTATTTTAAAATCAAGATTGGCTGTTTTTTCTAAAATATACGCTCTAGGAATTATTTTGGGGGAGTGCTATAGCCTGTGCCATACA
Source organism: Trachemys scripta elegans (assembly GCF_013100865.1). NCBI lineage: Eukaryota > Metazoa > Chordata > Testudines > Emydidae > Trachemys > Trachemys scripta. The sequence goes on along the minus strand of NC_048298.1, from coordinate 256,765,999 downwards.
GAAGATAAGGCCAGATGATTACAGTGGTACCTTCTGGGGTTAAAATCAATGCATTTATTATACACCTAAATAAAAAGGTAAGGGCTAATGTGCAGTCAAAACTTTAATATTTTTTTTTGGAAGTGGTGTAAAAGTAATTGCAACCTGGCTCACTGCTGTAACTGAGAAGCACCACTTACTAACGGGTTGTTGTATTCTACAAAAGTTTATACTTCTGGATTAATTTTGTTGAATACGGAACTCAGTTTGAGTGGTATAAGATTAAATGAAAATAATCTGTGTTCCTCTAGTTTTAATAGCTGATAGATTCTTGTATTTACAGTGATGTAACTGAGAAGATTTCGGCTCCATATGCACTATCCTCATGCTTTCTAAGTTCAAACACACACACCTAGAAGACATTAGTTCTTGCTACAAGAATTTTGCATTCACTCTTCTGAATTATAGATAGCATGTTTGGATATGCTTGTGTATGTGATTGGGTGTACTGAAATTTAAAAAGCTAAACTTTGATAAGAAAGAGAAATCAGCACAAACAATCAAGCAGCATAAATTTACCAATGCAAAACAGATAAAATATTTCAGACCTTTACCTCCATCTTTAATGTATTCCCCTTTTATGTGACCGATAAGCTTGGGACTCAATGAATTTGATAGCATTACAGTGATAGTATAATCAGGCACTTCCAAGCTCTTTCCAACACTTTTTTATTCCTTTTATTTCTACAGACATATTTACTGCGGAAAAGGCTCAGTGGTCATAGTGGACCACAAGCTAAATATGAGTCAACAGTGTAACACTGTTGCAAAATAAGCAAACATTATTGTGGGATGTATCAGCAGGAGTATTGTAAGCAAGACACGAGAAGCAATTCTTCCTCTCTACTCCGCACTGATTAGGCCTCAGCTGACTATTGTGTCCAGTTCTGGGTACCACATTTCAGGAAAGATGTGGACAGATTGGAGAAAATCAAGAAAAGAGCAACAAAAATGCTTAAAGTTCTAGAAAACATGACCCATGAGGGAAGATTGAAAAAAAATGGGTTTGTTTAGTCTAGAGAAGAGAAGACTGAGAGTGTACATGCTAACAGTTTGAAAGTACATAGAGGTTGTTACAAGGAACAGGGAGAAAAAATATTCTTCTTAACCTCTGAGGATAGGACAAGAAGCAATGGACTTAAATTGCAGCAAGGGAGGTTTAGGTTGGACATTAAGAAAAACTTACTAACTATCCGGGTGCTTAAGTGTAACCCACACACATTCTGGTGTTGTGTCCCATCTAGTGGCACCAAGACCACTTAGAGAGAGTTAATGAGTCTGTTCTACAACCATAGCTAATAACCACCTGGCTTTTAGCTCATGCTGTAGAGGCTCAGCAATAAGCTCCAAAGGCCCCCCCATCCAATCCCCTCCACTGATGACCAGATTCTGTCAGCATTACATAAACTCTAGAATAAATTGCCTCGGGAGGTTGTGGAATATCCATCATTGGAGATTTTTAAGAGCAGATTAGAAAAACACCTGTCGGTGTTAAGTAGATAATACTTAGTCCTGCCATGAGTGCAGGGGACTGGACTAGATGACATCTTGACGTTCCTTCTAGTCCTATGACTCTATGATTTCTTGTGTCCAATCTAAATGAAATTCTTCCTGTCTTTTTTTCTGTTTAAATTTCCCAGGGGTATTAAGTAAAATAATTGTTTCCCCCAGGCAACTCTGTTTTGAGCTCTCTCCATATTCATTTGGGCATTGAATCCAATCTGTTTTTTAGAAGTATCAAACCATTTAAAAAGGGATTTTTTTTTCCTCCTTGACCACATTTTGCCTCAACCACATCTTTTCAAATTTACCTCATTGATGCATTAAGTTGTCATGTATCACATCTAGCTGCATTGGTCATTTTGCCATATGTTGCACTCTGTAACAGATGTGCCAAATGGATTATTGGAAATTATGCTCTTGTTAAACATACCATAGTTGTCCAATGGCTCTTGTAACTTTGCTGTGGAAAATCAGGCATTCTATAGTGATATATCAGGATGAGCTATTTCTTTCTTTCTTTCTTTCTTTCTTTCTTTCTTTCTTTCTTTCTTTNCAGGATGAGCTATTTCTTTCTTTCTTTCTTTCTTTCTTTCTTTCTTTCTTTCTTTCTTTCTTTCTTTCTTGTCCTTTGGGGTGAAATATTCTTAAAGGGTCATATTGGGAAGCCCTTCTTGATAGAAACAGTCCCCTTGGCTTCAGTGAGACCATTGACATGAGTATGTGCTCACAAACATGACTTAAGTCTCCTAAGTCTGTCCCTAAATTTCCAGATTTAGATAGATTTAATATTTAATTTGTCCATCTTAATTCTTGAACTGAAGTCACAATAATGGTGTACTTTGGTGTATTGATTAACATACTAGTATTCAGATAAACTAATCTAATCTTGGTGTATAATTCTCTCTTCACTTGAGGTAATGTTTTAGTTTAGCAATCATTAATTTAAAAAAAATCTGAAAGCTCTCCACTCTGTGAACAAAGTTGCCCCACACAAATTGTGATGAGAAGTCAACACATTCTCCATTGAAAAGCAGAAATAGAGCTAGTTAAAATTCTCTTGCTTCTTTGGACAATAATGGCTCAGCTGTGCTCCCAACCCTTCTAATCTTAACTGGAAACAATTACAAAATGTAAATATTAATGAAGCTTCAACATGGTAGAGGGCAGGGGGGAGAGAGAGACTACTACATGATTTCCAGAGCATTTTATTCAATAAGCACTTGCTATTAGCTTGTCTGCTGTAGGAAAATTGCTGTAGGGAAATGTGAGGTGGGGTTCAAAATATTTAGATAAGGCCTGATTTAATACTTGAACTTCCATTTGAGTCAATGGGCTTTCGATCAGGCTCATACTTCTTATCATTTAATGTTTGCACCCAAAAAAGCATAAACATTTTTATAGTTTAATTATTTTTTTTCATTAAAATAATGTTTAATGTACTATTTGTACAATCTTCAAAATAATTTCTTTGAACTCTTCTCCTTATTAGGAATGTCAATCTTGTCAGAGTCTGTGTGTCACATTATTTTAATGATAAGTATTTTCATAATGAACCTTAATAAATAAGGCCTCAGTGGTTTGAGCATTGGCCTGCTAAACCCAGGGTTATGAGTTCAATCCTTGAGGGGGCCATTTAGAGATCTGGGGCAAAAATCTGTCTGGGGATTGGTCCTGCTTTGAGCAGGGGGTTGGACTAGATGACCTCCTGAGGTCCCTTCCAACACTGATATTCTATGATTCTATTGAAGCCAGTGTGATTTGTGTGCAGCTATATAAAGATAGAAGTTTGCATTAAATAGTTAGGCAAAAACATTTGCCACCTATTCATTTGATAGGAAGGATATTATATATCTAATCTGTAAACAAACATACCAGAAGAATACTTTCTGCCACGTATATTTAATTCAGGTACAGAACATTTGAATTTGTGGAAAAACTCAATGTCCAAATTTCTTGTGTTATGTTTCTTTTCTTTTTTGATTCTAGTTACAACACACCTAGAAATGTGGATAACATTTTGCTCTTATAACTACATACATTTTGACTCTGATATTGTGTCTTGTTTATCACTGAAGGTCTCCACAGATACTGGATACAATGATACTGGAACGGATTATTAAACAATCAATTTGTAATCACCTAGAGGATAATAGGATTATAAGGAATAGCCAGCATGGATTTGTCAAGAGCAACTTGTGCCAAACCTATTTTCCTTCTTTGACAGGGTTATTTGCCTAGTGGATAGGAGAAAAGCAATAGATATAAAATACTTGGATTTTTAGTAAGGATGTTGACACAATCCCACATGAAGTTTTTATATGCAAATTAGGGAAATCTACTGTAAATTGGGTGCACAACTTGTTGAAAGACTTTACTTAAAGAGTCACCAGTGGTCTGCTATTAAACTAGAGGGCATATCTAATGGGGTCTGACAGAGATCAGTCTTAGGTCTGGTACTATTTAAGATTTTCATTAATGACTTGAATACCGGAGTGGAGAGAATGCTTAAAAGATATGCAGATGACACCAAGATGGGAGGGATTGCAAGCATTTGAGAGGATAGTATTAAAATTTAAAAGGACCTTGATTAATTGAAGAATTGGTCTGATTTCAACAGGATGAAATTCAATAAAGATAAGTGCAAGGTAGTTCACAGAGGAAGGAAAAATCAAATTCACAGATACTAAATGGAAATAACTGACTAGGTGGTAGTACTGCTGAAAAGATGTTATAGTGGATCCAAATTGAATATGAATCAATAATGTGATGCAGTTGTGAAAATGGCTAACAACATTCTGGGGTGTATGAACCATAGGTGCTGGAACTAGGGATGCTGGGGGTGCTGCAGCACCTCATGGCTTGAAGTGGTTTCCATTATATGCAGGGTTTACAGTTTGGTTCAATGGCTCTCAGCACCCCCACTATAAAAATTGTTCCAGCACCCCTGGTCTAAACAAGATTGTTGTATGTAAGACAAATAAGTTAATTGTCCCTCTCTACTCGGCACAGGCAAGGCCTCACTTGGAGTACTGTGTCCACTTCTGGGTGCCATTTTTTAGGAAAGCTCTGGACAAATTGGAGATAATCCAGAGGAGAAGAACAAGGATGATTAAAGGTTTAGAAAACTTGACCTATGAGGAAAGGTTAAAAAAAAACTGGGAATGTTTAATCTTGAGAAAAGAAGACTCAGGGGGTATCTGATATGTTTTCAAATATGTTAAGGGTTGTTATAAAGAGGATGGTGACAAGTTGCTCTCTGCGTCCACTGAAGGTAGAACAAGAAGTAATGGGGGTAATCTGCAGCAATCGAGATTTAGGTTCGACATTAGGAAAAACTTTCTAACTTTGAGGGTAATTAAGTTATGGAATAAGACATTTTTAAGAACAGATTGGACAAACACCTGTCAGGGATGGTCTAGATTTACTTTTTCCTGCCTCTGTGCTGGGGGCTGGATTTGATGACTTCTTGAGGTCCCTTCCAGTCCTACATTTCTATGACTCTATGTCAATTAATATCAGTGCTGAGATGTGCCATTTGGATCAAAGAGGATTTTTCCCATGCTGAATACAAAGAATGTGAATAAACACTCTGGATACATTATTATTTTACTTCTTGACTTTGTTTTCTCCCAATATACCTTGCAGACCATCCATACCTGAGCAAAGTGATATATGGATACTTTTTCCTGAGTTAACTGTAAACGAAGAAAGGCTATAGAATGAGTACAATACTCATCAGGATGATGAGGAATTGTCTATCAGATTTCTCATTGAACACTTGAAAATTGTATTGTGAAAAATAGAGTCCTAGCTATAAAATTTGCAAACATCTTTGATGAATGTCACCGTTACCATATGGCAACAAAATCCAAGCCAATAAATTAACATGTCTGAGACCCATTGAGAGATTTCATGCGGTGGTACTTGTTCATAAAACCATTGTGAAATAAATTTTCAAAAATACCTATTAAGCACACAGTAAAATTCAGTTAAGGACACAATTGATCTCATAAACATGCATATTCAAAATAGTCAGAGCAATTGAAATTATAATATTTCTGTGCCTAATTGTATGCTTGGGTTGCTGAGGCAAAATATCATATTTTCATAACAAATCAAAAAAATATGTTTTGTACTTGCTCGTTATTAACCATGTCCCCTTCAGTTTATCTCATTTGTACTTTGTAAACAGTTTCAAATGGTGCCTTTTTTTCTACAGTCAAACCCAACTAAAAAGACTCTATTAAGAAATTCTATTAATATTTATTTATTTAGTACCCTCTCTTTTTCACACTTGTCCCCTTTGCTACCCATTGTGATCTCTTTTTTAAATTGATCTTTAATAATACCCCAGGCTTAGCACTCTCCTTAACTGTGTTATAACTTTTGCTACTCTGTTGAGCAACACTGGAAGAAATCCTGTGACTATTAGTGATTTTCTCTAGTATAAGTTGGTCCCCTCTTCAGAGAGTTCTGATCTCTTTCTCACCAAGTAAACCTCTTCTTTCTTTATCCAGTCTCACCCTTCTAAACTTTGCCAACTCTTTAGAATCCTTAGTACTCTTCTTAAACCATCTGTAGTTTGACATAGCAAAGAGACTTATTTACAACTGTATGTGAGATATGGACTTTATACAGGAGGCAGAGAGACCCATTCATTGTCTAGTTTGCTGCAACTGTTTAACTATCTAGGCTGCAAGCAGAGTTCAAACTCTTCATGATACTTGATCCCATTTGCATTGGAGGTTCATACAAAACAGGGGGTTATCTGTGCTATCTCTCCAATCTCTCCACCCTGTTCTTATATTCAGACACTCGCCAGATCTTGGAGCATCTCTTTCGGTAATGTCTAAACTCCACCGGTTCCTTTCAATCCTCATTATTAAAAGCTGGATTCATGATTTTGTTCTCTTAACTACTGGACCACTGCAATCTCTCTTTTTCTAGAATGCCTCCCTCTTTGCCTTTCCCTCAGCAAACCATTCTATTAAATCTTTCTATTTAATAGTAATAACTATACCTCTACCCCGATATAACACGACCCGATATACCACGAATTCTGATATAATGTGGTAAAACAGTGCTCCGGGGGGTGGGGGGGCGGGGCTGCGCACTCCGGTGGGTCAAAGCAAGTTCGATATAACGCGGTTTCACCTATAACGCGGTAAGATTTTTTGGCTCCCGAGGATAGCGTTATAGCGAGGTAGATGTGTATGTGCTTTCAACATGGCACAGATAAAAGACGTTAGTCTTCTTTTCCAACTTCTCATGTCATATTGCCTCCTTTCTCAAGTACCTTCATTAGCTGAAATCTTTGCCTTCATCATCAAGAATCTGTATTATTCCCTCACTTCCATCTAACAACTCTTTTTTACCCTATGTTCTGCCCAGACCTCTGGCCTTGTTGCACCCTTAACTTCTTTCTTTCACTCATACTTGCATGCTAATTTCATTCTTCCACCATGCCTTTAAACAACCTAACATCCTGTGTGAGAAGGGTCAGACATATGTTTCTGAAATACTTTCTACTCCAAAAGATTGAAAATCAAACTCCTTTTCCTGTATGATCAATTACCAAGGTAAAAACAATGACTACCTTTTTTTTTTCAAATAACCTTTCATATTTGCACAATAATTGGAATACATTTAAGCAAGTTTGACAGCTTTTCATATTTTACTTGTACTGTGAGATCTAACTTTAATTAAGGTGTCTCTTTAAAAATAAGTTACTTGCTATTTGAATAACAAGTTGTAAGTGAATCCAATATGTCTTGATATGACTTAAGCTGTCCTACATTATTTTCATTTCATTATAGTTCATTTATTCCTTTTTTGGTTTAAATATTGTCACAGCTGGTTGGGTTTCTTACAAGAAACTAAAACAGGTCAAAATGATTTAAAAATCAAGTTCCTGGTATGCTTTGGTAATTTGATTTGTCTTTAGTAGAGTTACAAATAGAGCTGTGCAAATTTTTCACTCGCAAAATAAAACCATTCTACTTCAGAAACATCTTGTGCAAATGAACCACTTTTATGTGAAAATGGGATAGTATAATTTTAAAGCCACAAACAATGACATTTGAGGTGAATTTGTCCAGTTTTGATCAAAATGGAATTTTTACTGAACACATTGTAAATGTTCCTTTTTTCATGATTTTGGTGGAACACACCCTTACATATACATACAAACACAAAAAAATCAGTAAAAAAAATTCAGGTGTGAAATTGCAGAAAATGAATTCCCAGTGCGTTCAGAATTATATAGCTGTATAGAGCAGGCTGGTGCCGGAGGGAGTCGGGGGGAAAACAAAGCATTCCCCTTTGTTACAAATGGTGATTTCAAATGAATAAATAACACACTTCTTACATGTGCAAATACATAAGAATGCTACTAGGTGCTCAGTTAAAGATGAGCTTGTATTTTAAAAAAGACCACAGTGCTTAATTTATCTTGTTGTTTTCCTACTTATTTAGCAGTAAAACTTTATTTTAGGGTAACATTAACGTATGGTACAGAGGGCTAATGCAGAAAATTCTGCACCACTTAAATCTACATAAGGGCTGAGATATGGCTTCTCTGTCAAAGCACGCATTCAGAAATGCCTGCGCATAATCTGACAAAGAAGTCCACAAGAGAGAGAGGCTATGGCAGGCTCACAGGGCCACAATTACACACATTCATTGGCTCTAGAACACCATTCACAATGTTGGCTTGAAAGGACCCCTTATACTCATGTTCTTTTCTATAACTACTGAATAAAGTGATCGGTATTTTAGACCGAGGAATCCAGATGTATGTTATAGTACATATTTTAACCGAATGTTGTAGCAAAATGATAAAGTGACATTTGTTTATTTAATACATCTTATCAAAATTATTTTATGCATGCACTTGACCAATTTCAGGATATGACCCAATCCCAAAACACACAGAAATGTTCCAGTTCTCAATTAAGATAGTGCTCTGAGTACTCTGTGCAACACTTGAATAGATGTATTTATTCTGTACCTATCACTGTGAGATCTGAGCACCATTCTCTTTTGGCTTGGGAGTGTATGCACGCATGCATGTGTGTGTGTGTGTCTGTGTGTGTGTGTGTGTGTGTGTGTGTGTAAGAGAGAGAGAGAGAGACTCCCTGTTCCTAATTTAAGAAAAGTGAGTGTATGAGTGCCAAAGTAGGATGTCTGCCATCTTTAGATTTTTGTCCCTATAGACAGAAGGCATTGCATTATCAGTAGTTTTTACTTATTTGCCAATTTGCAGATGTTTCTGAGACAAACAGATGCAGTTGTGATGAGAAACTATCCCAATGTGTTTATTTTGCAGTTGTTTGTGTTTCTGCAAAACATTAATATATGTCTGTGTTATAGATTTAAAAATATACAAAAGACCACGAACAAAAGACAGCAATAAACGCACTGTGTTTAGACAGAAGGGAGGTCTGAAGTACTATAGGGAGCAGCTTTACAACTGGTCTTACTGAATACCTTCATAAATTATTTGAAAGAAGGAGTAAAGATCACATTAATGGTATTCAAAAATGATATTAAATTGGAAGGAACACCACTGAGATTATTGCAATGCATAAGCATGGATGGTACCTGTAATATTGCATTCAATTCTGGGCATCATGTTACTAGAATGCAAAGAAGGAAGGAGTTCAGTTAAGAGCAAAAATAATTAGGGAGTCACAGGGAAAGGTTAAACCACCTAAATATATATTTCTTGGCTAAGAGACTACTAAGGGACAACTTTTCAAAAGTGCTCGGTACCCAAAACTGAGGCCAGACTTCCACATTAAATACCTAAATGATGTCAGATTTTCCCCAAGTCCCCCAGAAGATGGCTGCTGGTGAAAGCCTTCTACACTTTTTAAACAGATGTAATCAAAAACGCTACACACCATGTTCCCCTGTGCCTGTGGAGGCATGACAAATCCCATGGTTAAAATTGGAGTTGGGCAGCAATTTGGGGGTTAATATCATCCTTCTCCTTCTCATCATCATCATCGGCAATCCCTAGATTTGAGGATGATCTCTACCACAGATATATATATATATATGAGTCCAGAGATGACTCAGGAGTCTGACCCTGGAACCACAGATCCGCCCACAGTAGGTACAGAAATTTCCTGTTGCGTCAGCTTCTTGCTGGGAGAAAGTTCTTTCTTTTTCTTTCCTTCTCTCTCTCTTTTCAGCTTAGAGGGCAAGGCACTTCTCCTCAAAGCGGGCCACTGCCTGATGGAGGATGTGGTGCCACTGAGATTGGTTGGTAGCTTGCTCCTCCCAGCTTGTGATGTCCATGTCAGTTTTCTTGAGATAAGCGTTCAGTGTGTCTTTGTAGTGTTTCCTCAGACCACCATGGGATCTCTGACTATGGGTGAGCTGAGAGCAGAGGACTTCTTTTGGGAGGTGAGAGTCTGGCATCCACACACAATGTCCAGCCCAGAGGAGTTGGTGCATGAGGAATAGGTTATTTTCTAAAAAATGCAGTTTTGGTCGAACTGAAACTATTCTAGAAAAAAAAAAATCATGCTAGATTCACAGGACAGTCAGACAAGAGATAGTTTGAATCCCTCAGGGTCTCCCATATCCCAGGTGAGTGCACTGGGTTACAACCTCCTCTGACCATTTTGTGAATACTGCCCTTTATAAACCACTGAGAATAAAAAGCTTCAGGTTGAACATCATGGTTTGTTTGATCCAAAATGGACATTTTTCAATTCACCAATATTTTTTAGAATTTTCTGTTTCAGTTAGACCCAAATCATATTTTTTAAAAAATTAGGAACTGCCAACATACTGAAAAATCAGTTGTTCATCCAGTTCTATTCATAATGGCTCCCTCTTCAAGATTTCAGAACACAGGGTGTTCCTCTTCCATCAGCACCCACAGCACATATCTCTGTGATTCCTTTTTGGTATCAGAGACAAAAATATGGGTATTGGCATAAAGCAGTGTGTCTGTGTTTCTAAAAACCTATATCCTGGAAGCATATGTGTCATTTATCTGTAATAATCCTGCTTATTGTTGTGAAAAAAAAAACATGTTAGTAATTTGTCATGTGGAGGCAATCACAATTCTATTTTAACCAATTTTTGTATTCTAGCCATTTACTGAAATATTTTCTTAATCTGACAACATAAATTATGATTCTCCCAAATCCTTCGGCATCTTCATCCAAAACCGGAGTCCTTCAGCAATACCCATTCTTTCTGACAATTTGATGTTCTTTCCATCTCCTAGCATCAATTGGCATTCTTAAATCATTTAAAAAAATCATTAAATCTTATTGTCCAGAACAGACGCAACATTTCTGCATTCTTTTTTTACTAAATGAAATGCTTTTTGTGTTGCAACACATAGTACATAGCTTCAAGGAGTGCTTATGTGGCTCTTTGATTGTAGACATACTGTACTATATATCCTATCATTATACTGATGACAATGAAATATATTGTTGTTGTTGTTGTTGTTGCTTTTAATGCCTCTGCCTTAGGGAAAATGAAATAAACTTTCCAAATCCAGGAAATTTTGTTAACACCTGTGTCACGTACATGTTTAAATGAAAGGGAAGATTTTTGGAAAGATGAGTTAAATGTAATGGTTTCTAAATGCATTCAGATGGCTTACAAGACCAGTATTACTGCTCTCATTCAGGCAAAACTCACTGATGCCTGAGGGGGGACTGCAAGATTTGATAGTTTTATTGTTCTAAATCTACTTAATTAATCATTTCATTTATAACAATGATATTTTATGTCTAATTTCAATTTTAGTGTAGTGGGATATTGGCCTTTAAGGTCAGAGGAGGTAGTTTGTAAGGCCAGTTCCCCATTCTGTGTGTCCAGTGAAGTGAATGAAGCTGTCATTAGAAGAGAGAAAGTTTGGTTCTGGGGACCAGTTAACGTTTGCAGCGGGGAATGCATAGGAAAAACCAGAGCGCTGTTCCTCAAAGAGCCTGGGATGGCAAGCCTTGTAGAATGGGTGGCGCAAGGCTCCCCTCTTTCTCAGCCAGCACCGTTAATTAGAGTCATTAGGTTCACCTGAGAAGACTTACGGGATTGATAAGATGGCTGGGCAGGTGACTCAAAATGAGGCTACACGCTCAGTTAGAGAAAGCTGCTAAGATAATGATGTCAACCAGCACACAGCACCTTGCACAGGCGCCAAATTTCCAAAGTGCCAGGGGGTGCTTGACCCCCGGCTCTCTCCTAGGTCCCGCTCCCACTCCACCCCTTCCTTCAAAGACCCACCCTTGCCATGCCTCTTCCTGCCCCGCCTCTTCCTGCCCAGTTCCACCCCGTCCCCCAAGCGCTCCGCATCCTCGCTCCTCCTCCCTCCCTCCCAGACTCCTGCAAACAGCTATTTGCAGCTAGTGGGAGGCACGGGGAGGGAAGAGGAGGCGCTGATAGGGGGGCTGCCGGTGAGTGCTCAGTACCCACCATTTTTTTCCTCATGGGTGCTCCAGCTGCAGCCTATGGCACTTTTCAGGAGAAAAATGAGTCCTTAACCTTGAGTAGTGAGCAAAAAGTGGCCTTTTGAGGGGAACTAAACAACATTGAATAAATTCGACTCCTCCAGAGGGGGGAATATTGTTTTAAAAACTGTTAGCTGTCACCAAGTTATTCTGGAGAACTCAGAGAAAATGGAGGCAGGGTGTGTGCAAGGCCATCTCAGGACATGAGGTGGCACACTGGCACAGCACCTGTCTTCACACACCCCTTGACAGTATTAGGCCACAATCTACTCTGGTCATTGGTGCAGAGGGGAAGGACCTGGTCAATAGGTCATCCACAAAGAAGCAAGAACCACTGATCGGAGGAGCTGGAGGCAAGTAGAGAGTGAGGGGATTTGGTGGAGATATGCAGAAAGGGACTTGTAATCTGGTAAAGGGTTACTTCCACAATAGACTTCCACTGCTGTGGGGAATAAAATATTTTTCCACACAGTATTGTTAATATAAAAGCTAGAACAAATGATGCAACTTAAACTTGATTAGCTAAAGATTTGTACAGAACTTTGCAGATGTAAAGCTATATATATGTAAGTATGATGATTGTTTGATTGTTTTTATAACATTTGTATACAGAGGGACCAAGTCTAATCTCATGTACATGGTCTATTGAAAATTTTGCTAAAATTGTAGGCTGTCATTTTACATTTCAGGGTTTTTTTCTGGTCCTACTGGCAGGCTAAGTGGTTCTGTAGAGAAGCATGCAGAAGCCAGCCTATAATGAGAAGAGGTATGTTGTGCCGCTCTGTTTTAGTGAGCAGCCTGCTTTGTCTCTGTCTGTTTTTCATTCTTGCGTGTGATCATTCTGAATTCTAATAAATACAGTGTTACATTGCAACCTTTCAGCACGAGTATTTGAGTTTGTATCTAAATTCTCTAAAAATAAATTTTGTGTTCTTATCATACACTCAGTGTAAATATGGAATAAGTTGGTTGGCCTCAATGAAAATCAGAATCACACCAAAGGACCCTTCCCCAAATCACTTACAGTTGAAAGAAAGAAATAGAAGGAGAATAAGAAAAGATACTGGAGACCTGACAGGACAGAGATATGAAGGAAAGGAGGAAGGAATCCTTAGGATGTGGTTGTTTGGGGGTACATTTATATACAGCACATTAACTGTTGTTTGAAGGGCTTTAGTAACAGGCAGGGTTAACAGAAGAATCTGTGCGAGTTCAAGACTCTATGGTCCACAGATCTGGGAGGATATCCTAGGAGTAGCAAGTAGCACTGAATGATTGAAGTACTGTCAGGCAAAGGAGTAAGTAAATTTTGAAATATAGAAGTAGCATCTTGAATTTTTTATGACATCCGCTCTAATACCATGAGATTAACATGATGAATGGTGTTATAATAGGTGCATAATTCCTTTACTACTTATCTATAATGTGTAGAGGAAAAAAGCTGCATTATTATAGGGGACTTCAGTTTGAGTGACACATGCTGGAGGTCTCATGTTGCCAGGACTAAACTATCTTTGGAATTTCTAAATATTATTGATGAAAATTTACTAACTCAAAAAGTGTTTCAGCTAACATGGGGGCTGTCTATATTAGATCTCGTCTTGACAGACAAAGAGGAACTGATCACAGAACTAAAAATTAATTGTAGCTTATGTACGTGTGATCATTACTTGATTACATGTATAATGTGCAAACAGAATGAAGTCCAGAAAATTAGGCACAAGCTGTCTGAAGTTGGTCACCCAAAAAACGGAGGATCCCAGATTAGTGAATTTTGAGTATTTGCACTTAAGCTATATTTACACTCTTCTGCTGTGCAGATGATTAGTGTATGAATTCTAGAGCGCACCAGATATTTGCATTCTAAGTACCCCAGGTGAATGCAGCTGAGATGAATTAAAGATGCCCAGTTTGTGTTAACTTAGTTCTCTTTCAATCAGGACTACATTAAAGTCAACAAGCTACCTTTTAACTCACACCAGCAGCATCGGCAGTGGAGCAGAACTCATGGGTGTGCTCTGAGATTCGTGCCCCTGTAGTGCACTGTGATACAATGTAGTCAAATCTTGGGCTAACTGGTAGAGAGAATAAAATATTATGTATTAGATGAAGTATGAAAGCAAGAAAATGGAGTAATGGAGGGTGGAGTTATCCACAGTTATAAATCTCCTTTCCGTGTAGTATTTTTCATGTTTCAGAAAACAACCCATTTTTATGATACATACATAGATTCCAAGGCAAGAAAGCAACCATTGTAAAGATCTAGTCTGAATTTCTGCATAATGCAGGCCATAGAATTTCCCCTAACTAATTCCCAGAGTAAATCTTATAGAAAAACATGCAGTCTTAATTTTGTTAATTTGGTAAGTTGCTCCAAAGGTTAATTACTCTCATAGTTTAAAAAAAAATACTCCTTATTTCCAGTCTGAATTTGTCTATCTTCAGCTTCCAGCCATTAGTTCATGTTATACCTTTTTTTGCTCTGCTGAATATTAAATATATGCCCCATGTAGGTACTTACAGACTATGATCAAGCCACCCCTTAACCTTCTCTTTGTTAAGTTGAATATACTGAGCTCCTTCAGTCTCTCTCTCTAAGGAAAGGATCGGCAACCTTTGGCATACGGCCCATCAGGGAAATCCGCTGAAGGGCCGGGACAGTTTGTTTAAATTAATAAAGATATTCTATCTCATAGAGCTAGAGGGGACCTTGAAAGCTCATCAAGTCCAGCCCCCTGCCTTCGCTAGCAGGACCAAGTACTGATTTTTGCCCTAGATCCCTAAGTGGCCCCCTCAAAGATTGAACTCACAACCCTGGGTATAGCAGGCTAATGCTCAAACCACTGAGCTATCCCTCCCAATCTGTAGCAGCTGTAGATTTGGCTGATCACAGATCCCACTGGATGTGGTTCGGCAGATTAACAAACCATCCCGGCCTGCCAGCAGATTTTCCTGATGGGCTGAGTGCCAAAGGTGGCCGATTTCTGCTCTAAGGCATGGTTTGTAATCCTTTAATAATTCTTGTGGCTCTTCTGTGAGCCCTCTCCAAATTATCAACATCCTTCTAGAAGTGTGGGCACCTGTGATAAATATAGAGGTAAAATAACCTGTCTACATCTGTCTACATCTACTTCATATTCCCTGGTTTATGCATCCAAGGACCACATCTGGCAAGAGCATCTCATTTGGAGCTCACGTTCAGCTGATCACACTGGTCTACAATTTTTGAGAAGTCGTCGGCTTCAGAGATAAAATGTGCTATTTATTATGTATTTTGATAAACTGAATTCAAATATGACAATTAAAACAACTGATTGGCTACTGTTTCTAAGATATTTAAGTTTTTATATTTTATGTCTATGTATATTGTAGATAGTAGAGTTTTAATCATAAATTTGTAAACCTAGGTCTTTTCATGTGTTTATGGTTGCTTTACAAGATAATATTTCACCTGTCCTGTTTATGTAACACTTTAAAAATCAGCAAAAGAGTTATATAAATAAAATTTATTATGAAACAAAAGGCAAAAAACTATTCTGTACATAGTTTAGTCCTATTCAGTGTCTACTCGGCGCTTCTTGGCTTGTCTCTTGTATTCATTAAATGGAGCATCTCTTGTCACTGTCCGGCAATAGTCTGCAAGCATTGATGGGCTCCATTTGCCCTGATAGCGTTTCTCCATTGTTGCAATGTCCTGGTGAAATCGCTCGCCATGCTCGTCGCTCACTGCTCCACAGTTCAGTGGAAAATATCTAGATGAGAGAGCAAAAAATCTATCTTTAGTGACATGTTGCAACCAAGGCTTTTGTATGCCTTGAGGAGGTTTTCCACCAACAACCTGTAGTTGTCTGCCTAGTTGCTTTTGACAAAATTTATTGCCACTAACTGGAAGGCTTTCCATGCCGTCTTTTCCTTGCCACGCAGTGCATGGTCAAATGCATCATCTCGAAGAAGTTCATGAATCTGAGGACCAACAAAGACACCTTCCTTTATCTTAGCTTCACTTAATCTTGGACATTTTCCACAGAGGTACTTGAAAGCTGCTTGTGTTTTGTCAATGGCCTTGACAAAGTTCCTCATCACACCCAGCTTGAGGTGTAAGGGTGGTAACAAAATCTTCCTTGATTCAACAAGTGGTGGATACTGAACACTTTTCCTCCCAGGCTCCAATGACTGTCGGGGTGGCCAATCTTTCTTGATATAGTGGGAATCTCTTGCACGACTATCCCATTCGCAGAGAAAACAGCAGTACTTTGTGTATCCAGTCTGCAGACCAAGCAAGAGAGCAACAACCTTCAAATCACCACAAAGCTGCCACTGATGTTTGTCATAGTTTATGCATCTCAAAAGTTGTTTCATGTTGTCATAGGTTTCCTTCATATGGACTGCATGACCAAGTGGAATTGATAGCAAAACATTGCCATTATGCTGTAAAACAGCTTTAAGACTCGTCTTCGATGAACCAATGAACAGTCTCGACTCACCTGGATCGTGAACGATGTTGAGGGCTGCCATCACACCATCGATGTTGTTGCCGGCTACAAGATCACCTTCCATGAAGAAGAATGGGACAATATCATCTTGATGGTCACAGAACATGGAAACCCTAACATCACCTGCCAGGAGATTCCACTGCTGTAGTCTAGAGCCCAACAGCTCTGCCTTACTCTTGGGTAGTTCCAAATCCCTGACAAGGTCATTCAGTTCACCTTGTGTTAGGAGGTTTGGTTCAGAGGAGGAGGATGGGGGAAAATGTGGGTCGTGTGACATTGATGGTTCAGGACCAGAAGTTTCATCCTCTTCCTCTTCCTCGTCTGACTCAAGTGAGAATGATTCTGGTGCATCAGGAACCGGCCGTCGTTCTCCGTGGGGTACTGGGCGTATAGCTGATGGAATGTTTGGATAATGCACAGTCCACTTTTTCTTCTTTGACACACCTTTCCCAACTGGAGACACCATGCAGAAGTAACAATTGCTGGCATGATCTGTTGGCTCTCTCCAAATCATTGGCACTGCAAAAGGCATAGATTTCCTTTTCCTGTTCAACCACTGGCAAAGATTTGTTACACAAGTGTTGCAGCATATGTGTGGGGCCCACCTCTTATCCTGATCTCCAATTTTGCAGCCAAAATAAAGGTGATAGGCTTTCTTAACCATAGTGGTTATACTGTGCTTTTGTGATGCAAAAGTCACTTCACCACAAACATAGCAGAAGTTATCTGCACTGTTCACACAAGTACGAGGCATATCTGCTCACTTTGGCTAAACAGAAATGTGTCCCTTTGCAAAATCAAACACTGACAAATAAGAGAGCACGACACTGTATGATTTCTAGAGCTGATATAGGGCAATTTGTTCAGCAGAGTGATGTAAGCTTCGTTATGATTGCATCATCCATGAGTTCTAGGAATAACATGATGCAATTCATATCATGTATGACGCAATACCAGCTTCAGATTGCATCATTCATTGTTTTGCCTAAAAAGCAAGTACTGTCCAAACCCAGTCATAGATTTATTCATAGATCCAGTCAAAGATGTATTTTAGTCATTTCTGGTTTAAATTGAGATCCCTTCCCTTTATAACTCACTTATCCTCCGCCATTCCCAAGTCAAGGGTCGTATATACTGACCCAATAGCATATCTTGAAAACTAGAGCCAATCAACAATTTTAAGCATCATTTTCATTCTCAGTGACCCAAAATTAGTAAAGTTTGACTACATTTATTTCAGAAGCATTTTGGCTGTAGAGCAGTGTTATCTGCCATAATCCCCAAATCTTTTTCAGAGTCACTGCTTCCCAGGATAGAGTTCCTGATCTTGTAAGTACATTCTTTGTTCCTAGATGTATACATTTACATTTAGCCATATTAAACCACTTATTGTTTGCTTGTGCACAGCTTACTGAATGATCCACATCACTCTGTATTAGTGTCCTGTTCTCTTCATTATTGACTACTTTCCCAATTTTTGCATCATCTGCAAACTTTATCAGTGATAATTTTATATTTTCTTCCACGTCCTTAATAAAAATGTAAAATAACATAGGGTCAGGAACTGATCCCTTGGACCCCAATAGAAAGACTCAGTCAATGATGATTGCCCATCTAAAATTACATTTTGAGATTTATCAGTTACCCATTTTTTAATCTATATAATATGTGTCATATTAATTTTATATAATTCTGTTTTTTTAATCAAGATGTCATGCAGTACCAAGTCAAAAGCCTTACAGGAGTCTACATATATTAAATTAATGCTCTTACCTTTATCAATTAAACTTGTAATCCCATAAAAAAATCAAGTTAATTTGACAAGCTCTGTTTTTCATAAACATTAATTATAGTACCCTCTTTCAATTATTAATTGAGTCCTGTGTCAGGTGCTCCTTTATCTTGCCTGGGATCAATGTCAGACTGAGGTGACCCTGTTTATCCATTTTAAATAGTGGCACAATATTAGCTTTCTTCTAGTCTTCTGGAGTTTTCCCAGTGTTCCAAGGCTTATAGAAAATCAACATTAAAGGCCCAGTGAGCTTATCAGCCAGCTCGTGGATGCAAGATATCCAGACCTGTTGATTTTTTTTTTTAATCTAACCTTTGTGGCTGCTGTTTAACATTCTTCTGAGATACTAATATAATGGAAAGATTATCATTATATGATATGACTACATATCTGTTTGTCCCCCAAATACAGAACAGAAAAATTCACTTCTGCCTCATCTGCATTATTGTTGATAATTCTACCATTTCTATCTAGTAATGGATCAATGCCATTATTTGTAGGATTCTTTTTATTCCTAATATACTTTCAAAAAATCCTTGTTCTTATTGTCCTTAACTTTGCTGGCTATAGATGTCTCATTGTGTCACTTTGCAGTTTTGTACAATTCCTAACTTCTATTTGATATTCATTATTATTAACTTTCCCTTTTCAACTTTATATATATATGTATATATAAAACTGTCTTTACTTCCCCTCAAAACCAAGTCAGTTTTTTAAGCACTGAAGCCTTCTTCCTTGATAGTGTGACTTCTGGTTTTGGGACATCTTGTAAAGTGTTCTTAAATAATCCCTAATTATAATACACATTTTTTTTTATTTGGCTCATAATTGTTTTCACCTTTGTGGTATTGACCCTGTTAAATAAATAAAAAATAACTGGTCTGGACTTTATTCTGTTTGCACATTATAAATGTAATCAAGCAATGATCACATATACATAAGCTAAAATTAATTTTTAGTTCTGTGATCAGTTCCTCTTTGTCTGTCAAGATGAGATCCACAGATCCAGTTGAACTCAATATCCCAAGTAGAATTCATGTTATGGAATACTTCTGAGAAATTTGAAATAATTCTTTTTGAAAGCCTCCAGGAATCCCAGTTTGAATATAGAAGAAATGCCAGGAAGAATATATTCTATCTGTCACTCTCTCATGAGAAAAGTGTTAGCTGAAGTGATTGGTCACTGAAAATAAAAAGATGAAGGTAATGTTTTAGCTGTCTCAAATTATCACATATTTAACAGAGGCAGAGTTTTGACTCACCACACTAACCAGCTTTGAGTCCTGTTTCTTTTCTAGCACCTTCCTACATTAATTTCAGTTATAATGTGCTTCAGGCTAAGTGTCAAATATGTCTAATGGACATATGTTTCTTGTCAACATGCTTCTTTGGATCTCAATCAAGAGTTTAAAGTAGCCTGTAATTGAGGCTGTCCCTTTAAGAAAGTCAGGGACCAGCCTACCTCTGACAGGCTCCTGTAAGGAAGAAGAAGCCAACTTAATAGACCTAGAAGCAATTAAATCTCTAGGCAATTGATTGTCAGTTAATTAGTTAGATGTAGGATTACCAGGGCTCAGCTGGGGTGATTTCACTTCCTCAGCCTTGTGTTCCCCTGACATCAAGCGGCTGGACCTTCTACCACTTGTTGAGGATGAGGAACCCTGCTGGGCCAGCCTGTATTCGACCTTGGTCCCATGACCTACTGGGGATATCACTGGTGACTCTTCCATGGAGCCCTGAGCGAGGGTGTTCATTTGGTTCAGTTTACCCCCACCCCTGACACCTGCCCATTTTGCATCATGAGGGAGGTCCTGGCGCACATCTATCTGGAGTGTGAGGGGTTGCGGCTCCTTTTCTTGCTCCTCCAGAATCTTCTCCTAAGGTGCTGGCTTCACTTTTCCCTTAACCTCCTGATCTATGCATACCCTGTCCTGGCGTGGCCATCTATAACATCAGGAGAAGGATGCTGGACAAGGAGGTGCTCTGCAACTGTGGGGCCTATTTCCGTTCCTCCTTTTGACCATACATCCAGGCATGGGTCATGTTCGCTGGTCCCTAGACACCTTTGAAGAGCCGTGGTTGTGGTATGGGATTCTCTGCTCGATGTCTGCCTGCAGTTCCCTGCTTATAGCCTATGACCTCACTCCTGTTCCTGTTTTATTATTAGTTGTCCCCCAAAATCTTTTGGACCCCGGTTTAGTCACTCCTTCCCTTAGGCTGGGAGAGGAGCTTGCCCGCCCATCTCCTGGAACTCAGTAGGTAGGATGCTTTCTATAGACAGGATGCTCCTGAGAAGAGGAGCTCCCGTGAGATCTGAGCAGGAGAACTCACCACAGCTGAAACATGTGCTCTGAGGGACAGGGACCTCATAAAGAGAGCCAGGAAACCCAGCCTGCCAGGAACCACATCCTGCCCCAGAGAAGAGCTGCTACTGACAAATCTCTGCAGACTCCTGGCTCCAGAGAAGAATTCTTCCTAGGTAGTGACAAGAGACCTGATCCCAGTGAAGGGACCCAAGCCAAGAGAAATGCGCTGAAAGGGCATGGTGGAGACACGTGGGAGTAGAAGAAACTAAGACTGACTCTGTCTCTCAGCTAAGATGATTAAATGAAGGCTTACTTGTATTTTTATATGGTCTTTGGTTAATAAACTAGTCCTTATGTAAAGCTTTGGTGAACGTATTGATGCCATTAGTGGAAACTGAGGCAGGGAGCACCTACAGTCCCACATTTGGCTGGAAGGGGGGGGTGCTTTAAGGCATAGCCATTAAAAATATAGTCTCAAAATTTTAGCATTTGAACAAATACACCTTTGTTTATTTCAAAGACTCAGGCTTTTCCTTCTAGTCTCTGATCCCAAGTATTAATGTTTCTTTATATTCACAACCAACTGCATGCCTTCTCTGTCTCTAACTCTTTAGAGAATCTTAGCATTCATTAGCCCTAGGATCTTGAATGTACAACAACTTTGTCAGTAAGTGACCAGAATCCATTGTAGCACACATATATTGAAAGGCACATACTTATCATTATCTCTCTTCCACTCTCTCAAAACATCATTGTTAGGTTCCTTAAACTCAAATTACACTTTTACCCATTGTCTCCTATCATCCCATCTCAGAATACAAATAACTCCCACTCAGTCTGAAGAATCAGGACCCAGGAGTGAGGTCTGAAAGCAAAGCTCAATGAAGCTGCAACAGTAACCTGTTCTCCCAGTGCTTGGCTGAAGACTAATTAAACACTAAATTCACTTACAAATTGTGTTTAAAAAATAAACAAAAATGGGATAGGGAGGGGATTACATTGAACAGTCACATCTATCAGTATTCACTTATTTCAGAAGTATCTAGATTTTGGTATTTCTCTTTGCCTCAAAATAAATAAACAAAAATACATTTTTCAACTACCCTGTAGAAAAAACCTTTGTACTGCTTTCTTTCAAGATTTGGATGCATTGTTAATGCACAACTATTGAAATGTGAGTTAATGAGTAAATGGGTAAGATTAATACTATGCAAAAAAGGAACCAACAAGCATATGTCTAACATTAATATTATTACTTTATGAAACTATGTATAATATAGCTCCCACCTCCTCCTCTTTCTCATGGAAAAAAAAAATCTACAGCTTCCAGTATCTCTTTTATATATCACAGGACAGATTACTTCATTTTCTGCCAAAAACTGACATCTCTTCCTTCCATCTGCCAAGGATTAGGGAATTACATCTAAACCAAAATAAAATCTCCTCTTATACATTTTAAAATTCAAGTACTTTAAACATCTGTAGTTTTTGCCTAAATAGAGCTAATATTCTTAATTATTGCAAATTCAGACAAATCTTTCAAAGGATACAGCCAGGGGTACAAGTGGAAATGCTAAATCCCATCATAAAATAGAGATATATACTCTACCTGTAATTATTGTGACGGATCATACGCTTGAAAGAGTCACTGGTGCCTATAGATCGCTGATTAATAAGTAGCCCCCGTGATTAAGGAAATCGCTGTTATAAGTCTGGAATTTGTTTTAAATAAAAAGAACACATTTAAAAGCCAAAAAGACCCTTTCTGCACAGGAGTTATGTAGGGTTTGGGAATTTCCGTGAGTTCTCACTCATATAGCTTTCATTTCATCACTGCCTTGCAGACCAAATTTTATCCCCACTACCATCAGATATTTGGGGAATTAATCCAAAGATCTCCCTGGATCTTCAGAGATCAAGCAGGCCCAGATTTTAAAGGTATTTAGGTACCTAAAGAGAAGATAGGCACTTAATTTGATTTTTTTTAAAGCAAATTAGGCACCTAACTCCTTTTGAAATCAACCTAACCTGCTAAGAAGCTTTTTAAAAATCCCATTAAAGCACCTATCTGCATCTTTAGGCACCTAAATTCCTTTGAAAATCTGGCCCTCGCTGATCTTTGCACTTGTCGGACATTTTTAGTAGTCTAATAAAAGGAAGGTAAAAAACAGCATAGTTCTTCTAGCAAAGTTGTGCAATATATACAAGAGGAAAAAATACCTTCCTGAAATTTGTAAGCCATCAGGTGATATTATGATATGAGGTCAGACTACCCATGTAACATTCTTTTGCCTGCATAGCTGAAAATTATGGATGATCATAAATTTATCCAGTCCTTTTTAAAATCCAGCATTAGTACAGGGTTTTCCTCAGTGACCTCCTTCAGCAGTGAATTCCACAGGTCAACTGTGTATGGTATCATCATCATCATCAATTTTAAAATCAAACCAGTTAATGCATTATATCAAATATATTTCTAACATTCTTTTAAATGAACTGAGTTTCATATTTATGGAAGCTACATACTTAGCTTTAACCCTCTTTATCACCCTCCTCTGGACTTTCTAATCTCAACTAGGTCTTTCTTGATGTAAGGCAATCAAAACTTAACAATTACTCTAAGTAAGAATTTACATGTCTACTCTGAAGGCTCTATTATATATATATATTTTTAGTTTATGATGTTTGATTGTCATTATATCAATTGTTTATATTGATATGGACAAGTTGTGACACACAAAGTAACATGGTAAATAATGGCTGCAATTTTATTAATATAAATATAACCTCGCAAAAAACAAATATCCTGGCAGTAAGTGGTCGATGACATTTATATGGCCTTCCCTAAGACCTTATATTAATGGGTGTAGTCTTGTCTTCTGTCCTGTTCAAAGGATTTAGCCATGCCATAATCTTCTGTTCATCTTCTCCACGTCTGAGAATTGAGGGCCCACCAAAGGGGTCATTAACTGTCAATGAAATTGAGGTTCTACCCCCACCATATCATAAGCAAGATGTAGCCTTAACTTCTTCCATTCCTGTCCTCTGGTTTGGGGCAGCTGTATTGTCCCCTGTCATCTAAATCCCCATATTCAACTACTAGCTCTGTAAGGCTCCAATTGCTTTGGAGAATGCCAAAACAACAACAACCAATCAACCAACCAACTAAACAAACAAATGACCCAGGTCAATCTACAGTGAAGGAAGTTCTTTCCCAACTTCATAATAGTGAAATTACTTCAGAGATTACAGGACACCCAGCCATATAACAAAGCAGTTACACCTATTTCACTAACATTCCAACCATGGGTGAAAGTAACTTAAAGGACTTACTGGTACGCTGGAGTCCTGAGCAGGCGGGCGGGGCCCCAACCGGAAGGGGCGGGTCTCAACCGGAAGAGGCGGGGCCTTTAAACTCCCGGTCCCTTTAAATTGAGATTTAAATTGAGATTTAAAGGGCCTGGGGCTCTGACTGCGGTAGCAGCAGCTGGGAGCCCCGGGCCCTTTAAATCACCACCGGAGCCCCATGGTAGCGGTAGCTACAGAGGCGGCTGGGAGCCCCGGGGGTCGGGCAGCAATTTAAAGGGCCCGGGGCTCCAGACACTGCCGGGAGCCCCAGGCCCTTTAAATCGCCAGCATGGGGAAGCTGGCCCCTGCTGGTACAGTCGGCGGTGTACCGGCTCTTGCTGGTATGACGTACCAGACCGTACCGGCTTACTTTCAGCTTTGACTCCAACTGACTAAAATAGGCATTAGATCAGGTTTGCAAGTTTGTGGAAAGGCTGAAGAGGGAACAGCCTCTGTTTCTGAGGCTGAGGAAGACAGAGAACATTACACACAAGTCAAAATCTCAAATCAGGATGAGGATAAAGCAACAGGAACAGTCCTAGGTCCTGATTTCCATTTACACTGAAGTCTCTTTCAATTCTTCTAACACTGCAAAGGAGCCATAAACAGAGCATAAGTTACATCTACACCCTTTTTAAGGCTCCTATATAGCATTTTGTGGCCTTAGTGTTAACGAGAATCAAACCCTTTATCTTTGCAATCTTTCTCTATATGGGAGTCTTTCCATGCTGCTAATCATTTTCATCACCTGTCTCTGGATAATTAATGAATGAAAAATAGAAGGAAAAGGGCCCTGGTTTTCATGCTTAGAATATATTTTGCAGTGCCTTTTTGATAATAATTTATTGAAGCATTTATTAAAATATGCAGATGTTCTTATCTGTCTCATCCTCAACCTTGAGAGGTCACTTTCTTTTGGGTTCTCAAGATATTACAGGAAAAGTCTTAACACTGTAACAGAATAACTGAGTTGGCTGGACCAGCTGGTGTTCTGTGGTGTACATACAGGCTATGTGACTATTACAAGGAGTGTGATTCCCAGCTCACATAGACATACTTGTGTTAGCTCTCATCTAAGCTACATGCTAAAAATAGTAGTGGAGCCACAGTACCATGGGCAGCATCAGCAATGGCGCTATGGTAGCTGCCCCACATACATATGTTCCTGAACACCATGGGTAAATACTTGGCGCTACTAGTATGTTCCACTGCTGCTGTTGCCCATGCTAAAGTGGCTACACTACTATTTTTAGCATGCTAGCTGAAATACGAGCTAGCAAAGAGTATGTCTTCATAGACTGGGAATAACATACCTAGCGTGTAGTGTAAACTTAGCCTCAGGCAGGTTCCAGAAGTTGTGGAGGGCTCTTCCTATATGGAAATGAGCGCTAGGCCAGGAAGTAATTCTGATAAGAGTTCTGGGATGTTGTCTGTATGTGTGATAGGGAATTTATAAGTTACAGCAAGAACAGCTGTGAAGCTCCACCTTCAAGTTATAAACATACATGAATTTTTATTTCAATGCATGCTGTCATTATTTCAGGAACTGTGGCATCCTGTGCTAGCTCAAAAAAAGTAGTCCATAAGGTCACAAAACCACACTATTTTTTTTCTACAGAATGTATTATAGTTTTAAACAAGACCTCAGCTAAGCTCCCACCATCTGGTTAGACATTAACAAAGTTGTTTAACTAGTCACAACACATACAATCTCTGAATGTGTGTGAGCAGTCTGTACATTGATGGGTCTTTGTCTACACTGCATCTGAAGCTACGAGCACCCAGAATATTGTACAGCACTTGAGTGCCAACCACATAATTTTAAATGACTTATAACACAAATATGCATATGTACATATATACAGAGATATTTTCTTTTTACATTGAAGAAACATTTATCTTTTCCTTCAGAGCAAATCTGGCAATTTTGTAGGCCAATACAGTTTTCCAAGTGGGAATATATGTGGTGCTTAAAATGAAAGCTAGCTGCAGCTGCAGCTATGGAAGGACTTGCTTCTCTACAATGAATAAGGAAATGACAAAATCCTTAGTGCTATAATATTTATGAATTTTCCACTATAATGGAGCAATTTCTATACATTAACTGGTATTCCTAGAAACATATCACATTCATATTGTTATGGCTGATGTCACCAGTTTGCGCAGTTATACATTCTTTTCCAAGCTCTTTTCCTTAGCATGCAAGCAAGTTTTAATTTGTGGGAAGACATTCTATGGTGGTATTAGTAAGATTTTTGTTATAGGAGTAGCTTGGGAAGAGGGGAAGCTATCCTTGTAGCCGGTGAGCTTTCTCTCTGACCTGGGCGCTAATTAAAGTCCATTCTTGAGCTAGTTGCTCACTGGAAAGCAAGCACTGGTGTTGAGTTGAGAATTGTGGAAGAAGAGACTGTCTGCAATATGTCCGACCATCTCATTTTAGGACTGATTGATAGATATATAGTGAGATAGAGCTAGAGATAGATGATATATGTATATATATAAATATAATGAAATGAGAGACGGTCAGACATATTGCAGACAGTCCCTTCTTCCACAATTCTCAGCTCAACACCAGTGCCTGCTTTCCAGTGTGCAACTAGCTCAAGAATGGACTTTAATTAGAGCCAAAGGCAGGTGACTCTTACATCAAAAATATTGCATAATCCCAAGCTCACACCACTGTATATGTAAAGTATTTAGATATACTCAGACCTCATGTAACTGACCGGTAAGGCACCATTATCTGCTACTGCTCAGCAACACTGGTGTCAGAAGAAGAGGCAGCAATATGTATTATTTCGGGATGTGTGTATTACAATAAGAGACAAAGCACAGTACTGTATAATTGCTCTCTGGAAGTGAGAATTAACATATTGTATCAAAAATGGTCTGAAGTTTCATGCTGTTAAAATCAGAAGGAAGTTTGGTTCAGAACTTTTAATTGTAACTTAATTCAGAGAGTATGTATTGCTCTAGAGACTAGCGCTACTATAGTAATTCTAATGACAAGTATTGGCACCTTCAGACCTTTCAGAGATCATTTTCTCATGTGTGTTTTTTTCTTGAACAAATTAACCCATTTTAGCAATGTGTCTGTGAAACAGGTATTATTTCTAAAATGATGAAGTGTATTTTTACAATTACTTCTCTCTGTATCATTATGGATGATTAAGGCTTTCATGGAGGTTATGGAAGTCACAGATTCCATGACTTTCTGGGACATCTGTGACTTCTGCAGTTGCAAGTGTGGCTGACCTCAGGGCCTCCCGAGCAGCTGGGGTGACCCCAGGGCCAGCCACACTGGCCACTGCTCCAGTGGCCATTGGAGCCAGCTGCCTGATTCAATAACAATTAAATTCAAGTCAATTTAATTCAATTCAGCCACCTCCCTCCCCCGCCAGAGGAACAGGAGCGAGGCCCCAGGCCACCCACTCCTCACCCACCAGAGCAGCAGCAGTGGCTAAGATTTATTTAGAGGTATTTATAATACAAGTCATGGACAGGTCACAGGGTGTGAATTTTTGTTTATTGCCCGTGACTTGTCCATGACTTTTTCTAAAAATACCTGTGACTAAATCATAACCTTATGGATTATTTATCACTTACTCAGGTCCTAATCCTGAGGTTATGTCTTACCCCAGTCAAGTCAAGTTCATTTTGGGGTCTAAATCTGAAATTCAAATTATGGCTGTGGCTACGGAAATTGCAAGAAAGCAAATAGGGCCTGAGCCAAATCCCACCGAACCAATAGAAATGCTCCCATTGGAGTCTTGTGTTCAATGACCTTTGGCTCAGGGCGGCCCATAGGGCTGTGTTGGGCAGAAGTTGAGAATATACATGTGGAAACAAAATTCTCAGATTTACTGGTATGTTAGGACAAAATTTCAATAACTGTACAATTATCCAGTTTGTTCATAAAAAGTATAAAAAAGCACAGTTGCTATTTTACTATTGGTTCATTCTTATTCCAGACAAAATAATGAGATGCGGAATACAATAATATCAGTGTGTAGTCCTCATGTAAATGGGATTATATGCAGGATCCACACTAATGGATACCAATACAGGATGAGGGCCTAAACTGATCATTCATTTCAACACTTTCTCCTTTGCCACTTCATTCTTTGTCAATGCCTCAGACTTATTGTCCACACAGAGTAGTGTGGGTATGGTGATGCAGAGCTGAGTCATATCAGCCAGGACTACTGGGAAATAAATATAACATAGATACCGTGTACAATAGCTGTTCTATTTTGTTTTTACTGTTTTATAATTTGCATTTAAGTGCATAATGTGTTGGTGAGTAACACTTTGGTTCATACAGTAAGAAAGTTTATGATTTAGGCTGACTCTTCATTCTTAACCCAATCTCTATCGGACAGATTTCTTCCAGATATGTTTACAAGTGCCTTACAAGAACCTTATTTTTCAGGTTTCTTGTTAACTGCCATGTAGTATTGTTAAAGTACATTATTCCTTTTTTAAAAAAAATGCTGCTTTGCCTATGTTTATATTATATTTATTTTTCTAATCTCTATTTTTTGTTGGTTTATTATATTTCAATTACATAATACTTCCCTCCCCACACACACACACCAAATTTGGTGGATGGGTACGTAGAGGGGGAAAGAGGGCACCTATATATTATTGTATTGTAGATCTTACAAGCCCTAGGCAAGGACCATGATCCCATTATGTGGGAGCTGTACAAACAATTCCTATTATTCCTCTTCATTATTCCTTACCTTGTAGCTGTTGTTGAATTATTACCTCTTTTTTTTATCTGATGCTATTTTTATTTTAAATATCTATTCAATAATCTTAATTCCACCTGCTCTAGATTTGTCAATACCCATCTAATGTCATGTAATGTGTCTTATCTCACTGCTGCTATAATAATGATTCTTCTGGGAAGATACACTAAAATACTATTTCTTTTTACAATTTATACTAACTGATGGGGTGGACTAAGACTAATGTGTCTGAGAATTAAAAGGAAAGCATGGATTGCATTTAGACTACTATATGAATGTCAAATTGTGTGGGAGTAGATATTGGTAGGCGTATTTGGATATTTGACTGAGCTCAGACAGTAGTCATTTGCCAACAGTGAAAGCTACATAAAGCAAAAAATAATATCTTGATCATTACAATACAAGTTTTATACAACATTGAGAAACAACTTAATTCTGACAATTATACAGTACACTGTGCATGGTACAATATGTTCTTGTTCAGGATTTTTTGTCCTGCCTTTTTCTTTCTTTTTCTTTTCAGAATAGCTAAATAAATTGCAATGTGGGCTTGATTCTGCACCATTCACCTCAATGGGAGTTTTTCCATTAACTTAGCTGGAAAGAGGATCAAGCCCTTTCAAAAGAACAACTCAGGAGAAGTCATCTCAATTACAAGTCATAGATGCTTGCTGACTCTCTGCCTTTTTTGGGATCACCCCATTCTTTATCCAGGCAGTCTGGAGAGTAGCCAATGTGCCACAAGGCTGTTTTTATCTTTGTTAGAATACAGTCTAAAATATATATTTATTTGGGCATAAGCTTTTGTGGGTAAAAAAACCATTTCTTCAGATGCATATGCCCAAATAAATCTGTTAGTCTTTAAGGTGCCACCAGACTCCTTGTTGTTTTTGTGGATAGAGACTAACACGGCTACCACCTAATACTTAAAAATATATTGGCTACCTAGTGTAATGACTGTCATCTCGTGACTGTCATTGGGCAAGGGACAAGGGACCATCAGAATTAAAGCATTAACCAGCATGGCTGGAGCCAAAGTATTAAATCCACTAGCTGAAAGCCAGAACACACTCACACCCTCCTTGGAGCAGCACAGAGGGGGACACAAAACACGCTGAACAGTGGGCTAGAAGTTTTATTTATTAATAGTAAAAGAAACACTTATCTTTGTAAAATGAACCAAAATTAAAGCAAGGGGTCTGCTGTTCCTACACAAACAAAATAAAAAATTAGTGTTTTTAACTTAAACCATAATTGCATTTATAACATTGTCCCCTCCAAGCACTTCCCTAGCTAATATAATTAATTAAACTACTTGACTTTCACAGTTTAGGCCCTTACTCAGAGGCTTCCTCCTCTGGTGGGGCCATGACTCAGCACTTTCTCCCCATTGGTCAGCACAATTAGTCATGCATGAAGGAAGAACGTTCTGTATACTCTCAAAAGGTGGTATCGAATCCACAGTAGTACATGCCGCCTTGGAATCCCTTTGAGTAATTCTTGCTGATTCAGACTGGAGACATTAAGTGCTCCGTGTCCCTCCACACCCACTGCTGTGCTTCTAATAGTGCATAGGGCAGAATTTAGCCCTTAGCGTATCTGTGTCTTGTCCTACCATTCTACCATTTCTCTCACCTTCTCTTTGTGGGACTCAATCCTTGGTACAAAATTTGAGACTAAAGCTATGACGTCAGATAATGTACAGCAATGACAATAATTATTGATGTATAATAAGCAAAATCAGATGTTCCTTGAAATTTGACACACGCCTAGAGCTAAAACAATACAGTTATACTGTATTTTGCAAACATTCATTTGTACTAATATGTACTAATTTATAATTTACCATAGATTTTTGACTGGATGTTCTAGAGAGAAGGGCACTGGACCAAGAGTCAGGAGACTGGATTCAGTTCCAAACTTAAGCATGGGCATCTTGTGTGATCTTTGGTTTAAGGTCTACTTAATTTATCCTGTCCCTCAGATCTCTTTGTGAAGTGGGGATACTTTACAGGTGTGTTGTGAAGTTGAAATTCCATAAATTATCATAAGGGACTTAGATGCTACAGTGATGTGATCCAGACAGATAAATAGACAGGCAAGCAAAATTAGTTCTTACTATAATATTTTTGAAAAGAGGGCTACACCAGTTCAAAGTACTTAAACATATATTGATGGGTTGTTTATATCTTCTGTTCTGGTTTATAGTTATTTCTGCTAGAGAAAGTTGATTCTTGTGTTAAAAACTATAGCTGCCAAAAAGACACTGACCTTTCATATAATAACAATAGACCTGAAGACCTCTATCTTGAACCTCAGATGATACAATGATAAGTAATTACATTTGGATGAAATCCCCTGTCAAGAGGCAGAGCAAATGAAGCCTCTGCCATGCCCTGGGCATGATTAAGCAAGCAGGTTCAGTGCAGGTGAGTAATTGCCATTCTACACAGAGAATGTGTAAACTGTGTGGATAAGAAATTCTTAGATCATCCAACATGATGGAGGTCAGAAGAGCAATCTTTAGCACTTTTCCACAGTTTCCACAGTTTGTTCTGCATTACTGACAACAGACAAGTGTTCCAGTTTCAGCTGCTTCTGTACCCTTTCATTCCCTGCACAGTGATTACATAACCTGTCACAGCGGCCCTGCATCTGACATAGTACATACCACAGATCAGATGCAGAGGAGGCACGGCATGTTTTCAATTTGGCTGTCAGAATAGCATAAGGGAAAAGGATTCGTGCTCAGACAGCAAGCAATTTTCATGTTATTTGTGCTTTCTTCAAATTATTCCATGTGGCTATGAAAGTGTTGCCAATGGGACCATTATGCCTACTCAGCCAAATAAGCCAGTTTAAAAGAGGAGCTTGATGGTAACCCTTTTTTAAAGGATGACGCTTTTTTAGCATTTTTTTTTATTATACTTTGACTTTAATGTGTTGGTAGTTACAGTTGCCTTCAGCAAGTGCAGCCAAACAGATCTCATTGGAACTAGCATAAATACTGTTCTATGAATTGGTTGTCTGTGGTACAAGTCAGTCAATATGCTTTCTTCTGACTAAGCAACTCACATTCACTATGTGTTCGGCCTTAACTAGCTTCGGGCAAGTGAACCAGAGCCTACTCTTAAATTTAGATTCATTAGCAGTGTAAAATATACTACTGTTGTGCCACTGAGCTTTAAATTGAAGGAATGGATTGGGGACAGGGGGATTTTTTATGTATCTAATGTCCCAAATCCTGCGCTCCCTTTGGAGGTGCCTTGCATGTATTAGAACTGATAGTTCTTCTGAACAGGGCACTCAGAAATTTGGGAAGGGGTGGGTATAGACTCACACAGTGGCTCTTTGAAGACAGGACATGGACAGACACACAAAGCTGCTGGATCCACCACTATACAAGTCAACTGGTTATTAACTCCCTAGACAACTGCTGAAGCTACTGCAGTACTGAGGCAGAAACAGTGCTTGTGGAGTGGTCACACTCCATGGTTTGGCATGAAGGAGCATTCTTCTCCCACTGTAGAATTTCCAAATGCCCAGTCAGCAATTTGAAATAGTTTTTGCATCATTAGAACTACATCACAACAATGAAACCATGTTTTGTTTTGTTTGTATTCCAAACTCAGGATAGCACAATGGATTAGTTTATTGAATTTGTTTCTTTGTGATGTTCCTGTGTATTTTAAACTGGGGGAGGGATAACTCAGTGGTTTGAGCATTGGCCTGATAAACCTATGGTTGTGAGCTCAGTCCTTGAGGGGGCCACTTAGGGATCAGGGGCAAAATCAGTACTTGGTCCTGCTAGAGAAGGCAGGGGGCTGAACTCAATGACCTTTCAGGGTCCCTTCCAATTCTATGAGATAGGTATATCTCCATTTTTTAAAAATCTATTACACTACATCATTATAAAATCAAATAATAACATCATGGGCCTACCTTATAAAAATGCTATTACAGGATCCTAAGGATGTACAATGTTTCACTAGAGGTGTTAGCATAAACTGCACCATCCCAGGAGTAGCCCTGTTGGGCCGGGGAGGAACTGTAACCGAGTGACACAACTCTGAGTTACAATTCCTCCCTTGCCAACTTCCTAGGAGTCAGAGGAGGGTAATAAATACTACTAACACATACCACCAGTAAATTACAATCACACTGTTCACTATCCATCAACCTGTTCCAGGGAGGGAGTAAATTAGCAAGTAGTCTCTCTTCCTCTTATATGTCTGCAAGAAAGGTCTGGTTAACCTATGTAAGGTTACATAAGAGGTTTTTACTCCTATTAATGTTAACAGTGAGTGGAAAAATATTGTCCTTGTTAGTGTTCTTTTTTAGCACCCTCTTGTCCAAGAATAATATCATAGGGGCATATCAATATTTAGGATTATGCTAATTTTCTCTATAGTATTTTTCAGACTACTTAATATTTAACATTCCTAGAAATTTTGTCAGTAATTTTCTGTACCATGTATATATGGGATATTTTCCCTCTACGGTTTTAGATTTGTAAAAACTTGATATTTTAATTGTCTTGGTAAAAAGGCCTACATTCTTCCTATATATCAACAGAGTTGAGGATGTAAGGAGCAGCTGCAGAACATTTTTTTTTTTAACCTAGGAGAAGATTTTCAAAAGTGACCAGGGATCCTGGGCGCCTCAATGTTTAGATACCAAATTTGAGACACCTTAAAAGAATCTGATATTCAGAAAGTGATAAGCACCCAGCCTCTGGTAACACTGCTCTACAGCCAAAATGCTTCTGAAATAAATGTAGTCAAACTTTACTAATTCTGGGTCACTGAGAACGAAAATGATGCTTAAAATTGTTGATTGGCTCTAGTTTTCAAGATATGCTATTGGGTCAGTATATACGACACTTGACTTGGGAATGGCAGAGGATAAGTGAGTTATAAAGGGAAGGGATCTCAATTTAAACCAGAAATGACTAAAATACATCTTT